>NW_024466645.1:0-22583 GCF_017591425.1 Ochotona curzoniae | reverse complement strand
AAATAGGACAAGCAGCTTTACACTTCCCGTATGTGTGAGTCCATCTCAGGCCCGTGGATAATCATAGCCACCCCACCTACTCACCCTGCCACAGCTGGCACAGGCAGATTGTTCATAAACAACTTTTGCTCTAGACCATGCCTCAGACAGAATACTGATTGCAACTGCAGCTATCCTCCCTGGGATACCCTGTGCTGGGCCCATTGTTGCTATCTGTATTTGCCCTCTTTTACCTCCCTTTCTTGAATGGGCATCAACTCCAGTTTTAATTTTTTAGATTAGTTTTATTTATTTTAAAGGTAGAGTTAGGAATGATGTGAGGGAGGGGAAGAAAGGGAGGGATATATATATCTGTATGTTTATATATGTATGTGTGTGTATATACACATATACACATATATATATATATATACACATATACACATATATATATATATACACATATATATATATATACACATATACACATATATATATATATATACACACACACACACATACAGTGAGAGAGAGAGAGAGAACACTCTTTATCTTCAGGTTTGCCGCCTAAATGGCAACAATGCTTGGGGCTGCTCCAAGCCAAAGCCAGGAGCCAGGAGCCTCTTCTGGGCCTCCAGGTGCAGAGGCCCAAGCATTATTGCTTTCCCAGGCACATTAGCAGGAAGTTGTATTGGAGATGGAGTAGATAGGATATGAACTAGTGCCCATTTAGGATTCTGGTGCCACAGGCAGCCCCTTTAGTTCCTGCATTGTGGGATGCCAGCCCCTGTAGTCCCACTTTTCTCTTTTTGGTGCTTTTGTGGAACTTAGACCCTAGGAGTACCATTAAGCTATCAGTTGGCGGCAAACCACCATCCATCCGCACAATGCATGGAATTTTGGAGCAAAAGCACCACCAAGCAGAGTGTATAGTTCATGGATGTGATGTGAGTACCTGCCAAAAGATGCAGTTGAAATTACTGTTTACACAGTGAAATATACACACTGTTTACGATTAAATTCATAGTATTTTTAAAAAGATAATTTTCAAAGTCATAGGATATAGTAGAAAGAGCACTGGGTTACAGTCTGTGACTGGTCCTGTGTCTGCTTCTGGTCTCAAGTTTTAGTCACTTACTTAAGTCTGTTATAATGAGTAATTAAAACAGCTTGTCCACAGACCAAACAAAACAACACAAACAAAAAAAAGGATTGTGCCTCCTTAGGATCTAGATTTCCTGTTAACTTGAGATTCTACAGTAAATTTTGTGAAATTTCTCCTCATTTTCTTAGAAAAGAATGGTACCAGTTTTCAAAGGTAATTACAAAAACTATGTCATAGTGAATGCACTAAGGAGTCTTGCAAAGTTCTGAGGCACTGTCATGACATTGTATTGTCAGTTTTTGTATTATTTTTCATATCTTCTTTTTGACCCAGTTTCTTGTATTTTCAAGCAGAAATGGTACAAGATTTCTTAAAGTGTAACAATGATTTCCTTTATCATTCTGTGCTTTAGAACTTTGCTTGAGGTACTTTTAAATGAGCAGTCCTGAAATCTCGAAATTAAACTGCCAGTTATTAGAGATGATATTTCATGCCTCACACGGGGCGCGCCTCCTTTTCTTATTGCATTGGTGATAGACAGTTCCTTGCATGAATAATAGAATGCCCTTGAATGAATTCACCTCAGCTCGGCCTCTGGGAGAAACGCAAGGTGAGCTCGGTGACTCCCAGTGTGATCCTTTGCCTGTTGACATTACTTTTAAACTTTTCTTCCTTAGGCTGCAGCCATGTGTATTAAATAAATGATAAACACCATTTCTCCCACGAGGCCAGCTCACCATTTGAGTTACAAAGAATGCAGGTAGTTGAGAGGTTAATATCACTGAATTATTTATTTATCCTGTAGAGTTTAAACCTTCGTATTTTCTACCTTCCCCCCTACTCCCCTCCCTTTTTGTTAACCTTCCTAGTGACTAAAATCTAAAATCAGAATGGAAGAAATACAGACTATCCATTTAGGATTGATTATAAAAATGGATTCTTTCTTGGAGAAATGATAAGTAAGAAGATATACCTTATAACAGAGGAGTTTGTGTGTGTGTGTTTCCCTGATAAAAGTAAGCAGTTGGGAGAATACAGACATGCAAATAAAGAAGAAAAAGGAAGGAAAGTATTGTGGTACCCTACCTCAAGACCGCAACTGTGCTGATCCTTCAAAAGCCATGTATTGTCTTTATCACTTCTTCTAATTGCGCTGTTATACAATTATTATTCAGATTCATTGGGGATGGACTGAACAAGGGCATTCTTGAAGGGCAAATAAAGGAAGCAGAATTGTAAAAAGCATCACTCATCTGAGGAATGAAATTGCCAGACGGCTGCTCCTGTAATGCCTTAGCACACTTTCAGAAGTCCTTCAAGCATCTCCAGGTTTGCAAATGAGAAAATTATGGTCCAGGCTTCCGCTTTCTTCTTCAATCTCATTTCTAGTCTGTCTTCTGTTAGCAGTCTCTTGAACTTATACTCACATGTTGTAGCACACTGGATGAGCACTTTTTAAAGAAAAGTTTTTATGATCAATTTTATGAGATAGAATGAATAAAGAACAAACAAGGCTTATTCACCAGCCTAAGCATTCCCTTCCAAACATTGGTTCTGTGGCTCAAACGTAGATCCCTAGGAAGATTTTTCTGAATTTGAGAACTCAGCAGTGGAGCAATGGAGCTTTCCTAAAGACTCAGTCCCTGAATTCCTTGGTCTGACCTGTAAGGGGAAATAGAAATTTTGTATCTCCCTACCCCCTCACAGTGCATTTGCTTGGTTGACAGAAGTGCTTAAAAGTATATGACCCGAGCCCCGGCGGCATGGCCTAGGGACTCAAGTCCTTACCTTGAACATGCTGGGATCCCATATGGGTGTCGGTTCTAATCCTGGCAGCTCCACTTCCCATCCAGCTCCCTGCTTGTGGCCTGGAAGGGCAGTTGAGGACTGCCCAAAGCCTTGGGACCCTGCACCCGTGTGGGAGACCTGGAGGAAGTTCCTGGCTCCTGGCTCTGGATCGGCACTGGCCGTTGTGCTCACTTGGGGAGTGAATCATCGGATGGAAGATCTTCCTTTCTGTCTTTCCTCCTCTCTGTATATCCGACTTTGTAATAAAAATAAAATAAATCTTAAAGAAAAGTGTATGACCCACAAAATTGGTATAAAGAGATTCCTAAATATTTATTCTCAATATGTTTTTAGATTCTTAAAAAATATATTAAAAAGGTTTTGTCTACAAAACTTATTACACTTGACATCAAAATTGATGAAATGAAAATATTTGTTAATTCATTTATAGATGATAATGGGGAAGTTATGTGGTGCCCCAAGTTGGCTACTGCTTGAGACTCTTGCACCCCATGGCACAGTGCTTGGTTAAGCCTAAGTTACTCTGCACTTAGGGTCTAACTTCCTGCTAATTCAGCTGGGTGGCAGCAGATCATGTCCACATACTTGAATTTCTGCCACCCGCATGGAAGATCTGGATGTAGTTCTTGGCTCCTGGTTGCAGCCTGGCATGGAATAGGCTGTTGCCCAGATTTTGGAGAGTGTACCAGAGGAAGGCCTATATGTCTTTATGTCTCTGTCTCTCTATGCGCTCTTTCTTTTAGTTATATTACCTTTCTATTAAACAAATAATTTTAATAATAATAATACATATTGGTATTAAAAATAACAAACTCTTGTGGAAAATAGCTGTATTTTAAAAAGGGTTTTTGATGTGAAGAGTTGATAGTATTTCATATTTTTTTCAGATATCTTAAACATCCATTTTAACAGAATGAAATATCTTTAATATCTACTTTAACAGAAGACTGGTATATTCTCATGACTGGTTCTGCAATTCAAATGCCACCATATACAAAATTTAATCTCTCACAGCTGTATTTTGAAAAGGGAAAATATTGTGGATGTCATGTTATGGTCTTAAAGCTCTCCAATGGTGCTTGACCCACTCTTTGAGGCTGTTATCAAAGCACATAACCTCTGTCTCTCAACAATTCAATTTACCTCTCCATTTTTTTAGTCCCCTCTCATAAATTATCTGTTCTAACCAGTAAGAGCAGTGATGCCACACTCTCTGACTCAACCAGTACAACTTGATAGAGTTAAGCCACTTCTGTCAGAAATGAAGCGTTTCAAAACACACTGTGGTGCTTATTGCGAGATTATTCATGGTAGTGATGCTGTAGCAGAGGGTAAAGCTGCTGCCGATAGTTCTGGCATCTGACAGGGCACTGGTCAAAGTCCTGGATGCTGCACTTCCCAACCAGCTCCCTACTAATGTAACTAGAAAAGTACTTGGATTCCTGAACCTGGAAAAGCTCCTGGCTTCTAGCTTTGGACCAACCCAATTTTCTGTTGTAGCTATTTGGGGAAAGAAATCTTGTCTCTCCCCTCCCTCTAACTCTGCCTTTGAAATAAATAAATAAATCTTTTTATAGAAGATTGCTAGTGGGCCCGGCGCGGTGGCGCAAGTGGTTAAAGGTCCTTGCCTTGCACGCCCGGGATCCCTTATGGGCGCTGGTTCTAATCCCGGCAGCCCTGCTTCCCTTCCAGCTCCCTGCCTGTGGCCTGGGAAAGCAGTCGAGGACGGCCCAAAGCTTTGGGAACCTGCACCAGCGTGGGAGACCCGGAAGAGGCTCCTGGCTTCGGATTGGCATAGTATCGGCCTGTTGCGCTCACTTGGGGAGTGAATCATCGGACGGAAGATCTTCCTCTCTCTCTCCTCTCTGTATATCCGCCTTTCCAATGAAAAAATAATAAAAAAAAAATAATAAATCTTTAAAAAAAAAAAAAGAAGATTGCTAGTGATCTTTGATACCTGTTTCATACCCTCTTCCAAACATGAAAGAATGTAGTTCTTAGCTTTCTTGTAGTGGGTTGGATCATGTGGGCTTGATCTGGTCAAAATGCTCCATGGAAACTATAAGGATTTATTCCAATATCCCACCCTGGACCCTGCGCCATTTCTTCTTCCTCACTGTTCACGGGATTCGCGCCAGTGCAGCCATCCACCAATCGGATGTAACCTGGCATTCCACCTGAGAATCCCACCCCCAATCTCCCAGCCCCTTCCCCAAACCCGCCCACTTGCCAATCATCCCCAGGCATTCACCTGCAGGCACCAATCCCCTGGGGCCTTGCCCTCAATCCCTCCCAATCCCCGCCCCCCCACACCTGGCAGACAAAAAAGGCCCCCAGGTGCGGTTCGCCCCTTTTTTGCTCTCTCTCTTCCTCCCCTTGGTTCCTCTCCCCTGCTCTTCCTCCCTTCCCTCCCCTTCCCCTGTTCCTGCCCCACTCGGTTCTCTCTCTCTTGCTCTCTCTTGCTCTCTCTCTTGCTCTTGCTCTCTCCTTGGTTCCTCTCCCCTGCTCTCCCTCTCCTCCTTCTTACCTCCCTTCCCCCTCCTTCCCCTTCCCCTATTCCTGCCTCGCTGGAATAAACTTCCTAAGATATGTCGTTGCGTCTGGTGTTTTCAGCTCACGGTAAAGAACCAGGTTGCGAGAATTAGCTGCGCGTAAAGTATCGTAATATCGTATAACCTAAAACTAGAACTCTTACATTCTTTTAAATAACTAACATTTGGTGCCGTGACCGGTCGGTTTCCCCCGGCACTTGGCCACGTGGCCCTCGGGCCTTTGGCCACTACCGGGACCCGAACCGTGAGAACTGTGATCTGTGTTAACTGTCTTCATCTGCGCCACCGAGACTCGTCAGCAGCCATCAGAATCCGTCTCCATCCGCCCGCTGGTTCGTGAATTCATCTCCAACGGCCTGTTCCTGATTTTGCCTTCTTCGGCCTGTTCCTGATTTCGCCTGCCGGTTCCAGAATTCTCTACCTCCACGTGGCCGTTCCTGAGTTCATCTAACTGACCGTGCTGGCATCTGCATCCATCCAGCAGCGCCATTGCCCAGACGCGTGCTCCCCGGTACTCCATCTCCACGCGGAGCACACGAGGTATTCCCCATCTTTCCGAATGCTAAGTTGTTGCATGCATACACTGTTGTAGATAGGGTTCCCTTCCTCAGCCCTTGGAGTTTTGGGTTTGGCTTGGCATATTTGTGCTCCTCTGAATAGGTCTGATTTTCCACTTCTGGGAGTTTTTGGGAGACCGGTTCTGTAAACCCCGGCTGAGTGCTGTGTCTCTTAGCCACTGGGCGGAAGTCCCCCGACCACTGGGTCACTCTGGGGGCCCCCCTGTACCTCCGAGTCGGGCCACTGGGCTGTTAACGACTTCGGATACAGGCGGTGTTTGGGGACCTGGCTCGTCCCTTACGTAGGGGGTGACGACCTTCTACGAGAGCCGTCTTTTCCTGACCACTGGGTCGTTTTTACGGACCACTGGGTCCACCTTGGTAAACCCCAGCCGGGTGCCGTGTCTCTTAGCCACTGGGCGGAAGTCCCCCGACCACTGGGTCACTCTGGGGGCCCCCCTGTCCCTCCAAGTCGGGCCACTGGGCTGTTTACGACTTCGGATACAGGCGGTGTTTTGGGGACCTGGCTCGTCCCTTACGTAGGGGGTGACGACCTTCTACGAGAGCCGTCTTTTCCTGACCACTGGGTCGCTTTTATGGACCACTGGGTCCACCGTGGTAATCAGTCCTGAGTTGTAATAATGGGAGCTATTTTTTCATTGCCAGTTCCTCCCAACTCCCCTTTGGGCTGCCTTCTAGCAAATTTAGACACCCTTGAATTGGCTTGTTACCTAAAACTTTAATACGCCTCTGTGATGTGGATTGGCCCCACTATTCCCTAGCTAACTCCTTCAAGTGGCCAGTTAATGGCATTTTGGATCCGGACATCTTTCGGAACCTAGCTCATTGCTGCATGCATTCGGAAAAATCAGGGGAAGTCTCATTCCCTCTTCACTCTCGGCTTTCTGTCTGTCTTTTCCGTAGTTTTCTAGCTATGAAGTAGGAAACCCCAGTGCCCTCTTCCAGGGCCCTGGTGCCACGTGCAACCACCATCTTATCCTCCATGTGCAGTCGACCCCCACCCTCTCTGTCCGCCATCTTGCCTTTTCTCTCCCTGCCATCCCCCACTGTTTGAAGGTCTCCATTTGCTCCCCACTGGGAAGCAAAGATTTCCTGTTTAGAACTTTTCTGTTTTAGCCCTTAGCCTAACTTGCTCTCCCAGTTTCTTTTGTCTTGACCACATCCAAACACCCTAAGGGCCTACATTTCTGTAGCTTTCCCTCCCACCCCTTAGCAGAGAGGGGTGGAGTAAGAGATAAGTGATTTAGCCTTTCTTTTTAAAAAAAAGGAAAAGAAAAAATGCAACTTGTTCTGTAACTTAATGTAATGTGAAGTAAATAGATGCTTACGTTTGTTTCTAGGTTCCAATAGATACTATTGCATCCATTGCAGATAGAGCTAGAGTTAAACAGTAAGCTACAGGTTCCAACTGAAAGCATCTTTAATTTGGGTTACTAAAAGCAAGATATAATTCTAAATAACTGGTAACTTTAAGCTGGTAACTTTAAAGCATTTTGAAACTTTAAACTTGTTTTTCAAAGGCTGTTACGAAAGCTGTTTTGTTTTATAATCTGTGTTAACTGATATGCATGTACATGTTTATGTGGCAAGCTATGTAGTCTATTTAATTAACATAGATGAAAGTGTTCATAGATGAAAATTGCTAAGTTAAATCTCTTCATTTTGTAAATAATTCCTTGAGATTAGGGCCACAGAGAAATCCTCCAACTTCTTAGAATGCTTGAGGAATGACTGAGTACATTCCATTAGATCCTATACAGAAAAGAATAGGTGCTGTATAGATGCTAGATTCTTAACTACCCTGGACGTTAGGACAGAACTTTAGAAACTTACAAATGGGACCTGAATGTACCCTGATATCCTCTTAAAGGGGTCACTATGGTCTTTTACCTTAAAGACCAGGAGGGGATCCCATGGCAGAGCAGGATGAGAGAGGTGTGTGCTCCTGGTTCCAGTGAGACCCCCGGAGGCCTCCCAAGTGCTCTTCGTTGCAGAAGCAATGGACACTTCGTGAAGAATCATCAGAAAGGACACCCAGGGCTATGTCCCAGCTACCAAGGAGATCACTGGAGATGTGACTGCCCCTGAAGGCCAAGTACTTCAGGTCAGTCATTTCCCATTGGATCTCCCACATGGGACGGAAGCAGCCCTGGAACCTGCACAGGCTCAAGGCCATCCACGGACTTCGGTGACACCACGGAACAGCACCCAAGAGCCCCGGGTGGTTCTCACAGTGGAAGGGAAAACTGTAAGTTTCCATCTGGACACTGCCTTCTCTGTCCTAGCTAGCTTTGGCTTCTTCCCTCTCTTACAGTGACCATCAGGGTCTCTCAGGAGCCCCAAATTAGCTTAGGTGACAGAGTAATCTAGAAGCTCAGAAAAGAAGCCATTTCTAGGGAAAGGTTAGTTCACCTGTAACTGTTCAGCCTGCATCAATGACCAGGCTGCTGATAGACATGTTTGCCATCTCGCCCTTCAGTTTTACTAGACTTCACTGAGGTAGAACCCCTGAACTGTCATAAGGTAGACTTCATGTCCTCCTTATTTGCCGAGTCATTTCGGATTTCTCAGCTCATCTACTTAAGATTCTTATGTTCCTAAATTGCTAGTACATGCTTGTTAGCCTGTAAGTTAGTAGATTGCTTGCCTCTGCCTTAAAGTGTGTAAAGTTCTGTAAAATCTTGTTGGAATACTAAATAGTTAACATCTTGTGCCATCTACAATGTGACCAGTAGATCTTGTACCGGAATGTTTTAAGTGCTGTGCTTTATGTTCTAGGCTAGATGTCTTCTTGAAACTCTTAGGGCTTACAACGATTGGTAAAGTATAATTGTTTAGAAAAATCAAACACTTGCCCATTCCCTAGCTAGATGCAAAACTACTATAGCATTTCCAAATGGAAGTTGGCTTGCATTTACCTGTATGTTCTGATGCCACATACTAATCCTTTCATTGTTTCAGATAACAATTTTATACAACCGAAAAGGTTTCATGTGTTCCATTGCATTCATTGGGTATGTTTCAAAATTTGGGATGTGAAATAGTTAAGTTAAACCTAATATAGATCTAGTCCATTGTTTTAATCTAATGCAATGTTTCCTCTGACAAAGGTTGAAACCGGACAATTCTTTTATATCTAAGCTTGAAAGCCCAAGTATTCCAACTGGGTTTCTAACTGAACTCATGACCTGCTAAGTTGGGAAAGATTATAATTCTAATATGTTTTGTTATCTAGACCAAGAAAGAGAAGCCTTCAAGTGCCAGGCAGTAGTACTTCAGACATCTGATGACTTCTACCTTCTACCAGGAACCTCTAGAACCCCCCTACTGCTACAGTTGCTCAACGCCCCCTTTCAGCTCGAAGAAGCTAGAGCGGTCGTCGTCCCGTTATCCCTGTTCACTCCTGTTTGGCAATGTGAGGAGTTAGATAGTATGATAGGCAGTCAGGGTCTCTGGTTCCTGGTGAAGCTACTTTGTCTGCATTGACCGTTCAGGAGTAATGAAGAATCCAGTATAACAAGGCCTGGCTAACAGAAAATGAACTCAAGCCAGCTTTTCCAAGGGACTCTTAATAACCCTTCCCTCCATTCCCATCCACTGAAATGTAAAATTCTTTTCTAATCAAACCATTAACAAGTTTCTTTTGCAGGACTAGAAGCATCCCTCCATCTCCTATTCCACCAGGCTGCAACCACTGCCAAGAGAAAACAGCTCCTAGAAGCCATAGAGAACAATGCCCCTCTTCCTTTATATATAACAAAAGGGAGGAATATAAGGATTTATTCCAATATCCCACCCTGGACCCTGCGCCATTTCTTCTTCCTCACTGCTCACGGGATTCGCGCCAGTGCAGCCATCCACCAATCAGATGTAACCTGGCATTCCACCTGAGAATCCCACCCCCAATCTCCCAGCCCCTTCCCCAAACCCGCCCACTTGCCAATCATCCCCAGGCATTCACCTGCAGGCACCAATCCCCTGGGGCCTTGACCTCAATCCCTCCCAATCCCCGCCCCCCCACACCTGGCAGACAAAAAAGGCCCCCAGGTGCGGTTCGCCCCTTTTTGCTCTCTCTCTTCCTCTCCTTGGTTCCTCTCCCCTGCTCTTCCTCCCTTCCCTCCCCTTCCCCTGTTCCTGCCCCACTCGGTTCTCTCTCTCTTGCTCTCTCTTGCTCTCTCTCTTGCTCTTGCTCTCTCCTTGGTTCCTCTCCCCTGCTCTCCCTCTCCTCCTTCTTACCTCCCTTCCCCCTCCTTCCCCTTCCCCTATTCCTGCCTCGCTGGAATAAACTTCCTAAGATATGTCGTTGCGTCTGGTGTTTTCAGCTCACGGTAAAGAACCAGGTTGCGAGAATTAGCTGCGGCGTAAAGTATCTTAATATCGTATAACCTAGCACTAGAACTCTTACATTCTTTTAAATAACTAACAGAAACATTTAGGACTGAGGCAATGGAACTTCAAATGTCTTTTTTTTTTTTCCTGTTCTGGGAAGAATGAAAGATTGTGTCTCAAGATGGTGGAGTCTTCATTACTTGGGTCTGAGTGTGATGTTGGACAGAGCTTCCCAACCTGTACTAGGTATATAGCGAGAGCAAGATGTAACCTTTTCTTAGTCCACAGCCTTGGTCTATGGTAGGTAATTTGTTACTGCAGTAAAGCATAGCTTGTATGTTTGAAAACATAAAATGTCAGTATTAAATGTTTGGATATCAACTTTCTAGCTCTTGTGAACAGCCTAGTTCTTTTTTCTTTTTTAAGACTATATGAAAGACAAAGAGAAACAAGCAGAGACAGACTGAGATCATCCACCCACTGGTTTACTCCCCAAATGCCTAGAATTACCAGTGCTGGGCCAGGTCAAACCTGGGAGACAGGACCACAATGCAGGTCTCCTTTGTGGATGATAGGGACAGAAATAGCTGTGACATTATCTGCTGCCTTCCAAAACACGCAATATCAGGAATTTGAGGGAAGAGCTTAGTCACTGTCCTAGGCACTTTGATACAGGGTTTAGGTGCTCCAAGTGGTATTCTAACTTTTGTACCAAAGTCCTCCCCCTAGTTTAGATGTATAACTGCAGCTGGTTACACTTATTGCTTCACCTGCCTCTTCATCATTTCAGCTGTGGGACCTGACATCACAGTAGAAATAAGAAAATGCAGTATAGCCTTCATTGTCACACCCTAGAATCAACTCTGCCTCCAGTACTTAAATGTAAAGTACACTACTAGCCTTACAAAGTACCTTCCTTTGTGTGGGTGCTAATTCCTCAGTGACACTCCCACTCTCAGAGGTCATTCAGGTTCAAGACCTCACAGATACTTTTGAGAGTTTCCTCTGATTCATCATTCACTCTGCTCTTTTTTCCATCTATTGTTTGTCACTTTCTTTTTTACCACTGTTAAAATTTTATTTTCATCTTGGATCATGTTAGAAATCTAATCACAAGTTTCAAGGTTGCTAATTCAACTCGGTTTGTTTTTTTTTTTTTTGGTCAGAATCCAGCCATGTGATAGAAGGGAATGTGAGTTAACAGAGGGTCTTTCTGTATATTCAGTCTTGCTTAAACATCACATTTCTTTATGGTAGGCCTCGATAACTGATTACACCACTGTTGAATTTAACACTTAGAAAGTTAAAGAAAACTCCAAGAACATATAGCCAGGAACTATTGGAGCTAAGAAGCTAGAATTTCAAAGTCTCATTCACCTTAGAATGCAATTTCTGCAGTGACCTGTTGTCTTTCAGTGAATACGTATGGAATGTTTAGGGGAGTGAGCAAATGAATGCATTATTTCTTGTGTGAATACATGAGTAAGAAGAGTAGTGTACGAAAGACTTATGAGTTTGCATCTTCCTGTAAGCAAGGAGCTGTCACTGTTATGGATGTGGTAGCTGCTGTCACCACTGCTGTGTATATTCACACTCTTGAAGCTTCTGACAGGTTTTCCACCTGTACACACCACAGTCCACACTCTCACTTAGGACAGCATGATATAACTTAATCAGCTAGTATTGAAAGAATTCTGATTGGGAGCCCACTAATGCTTTCTTCAATTAGTTTCCTCCAGAGTTAATCCCATTGACTGTTCCTGTTAGGGCAACCAGCTGTTTAAGGTTGCCCGGGCAACGCAGAGTTGGCGGGAGTGAGCGAGGTGGAGGCCTAGAACCTTCAACCAAAGTGAAGATTAAATGAGAATCAAATGTCAGAGAGGATTTCTTTTAGGATACCGACAGATGATTACAAAATGAAAATGAGCAAGGTGAGCTGAATTCAGTTCAGAACGTTTGTTTTTCAGTATTCAAATGCTTAGTGTAATCTAATTTTTCTCCTGAAAAGTTAGTATGGCAACAAAGAGCTGAGGAGATTAGATTTTGAATGAAAGAGAAAGTGTGTCTTCAGGGAAAGCAAGAGTGGTTATGAAATGGCAGCTCTCCTATGGGAAGACTGTGTTGTTTCAATAGAAGTGGATTAAACAACTGAGTGTGTTCAATCCTGTGGAAACTTCAGAAGTACAAAGCAGGGGGTGCAGTCTTATGGGAAAACTAATGTTTTAGAAAGGGAAAAAAAAAGAAATTCTCGGGGGAACATGTGACAGGATTATACACAGACACTGCAGATCAGAGGAAGTAGAATGAGTGGACTGGAGCCCCAGTCCTGTGCTTTCCAGGTGTGCTGCTCTTCCTGTGTTGTCCTGGGAGTGGTGGTGGTGGCTGATTCTGTCACCAGGAGGAGCCACACCACTATGGCATCATCTGGAAGGACCAAGACTTTGCAGGGGAAGAAAGGCCTCTCTCCAGTACTGTACACTGGCTACATGTAAAAGGAAGGGAAAGTTCACTATTCAATAACAGAAACCTCCAGGTGATCCAGCATATGAAACAGCTTTCTCTTTAGAGTTCCGCAATACTTCTTCAACATATGGCCTCTTTGACAGATGTATTTTTCGCCTAACAAACACAAGAGGACATTCACGTCTGTGGGTAAGACCTATCCATAACAGAAATTGCAGGAATTACTGCAAAGATTTCAGCTAAAGCTAAAATTCCAAATCCTTCCATGGTCATTATGTCACCATTGACTTGTCAAATGCACACCCAAATTTGAAAGCAATATAACATTATTTTTTCCTGAAAACAAGATGAGAATGTTTCACTTAACTCTCAGCCACACATTCTGAAAGCACAAATTCTTCTGCTTGCTTCATGGGAATATAACTAGAATGAAGAAGGAAGAAAGAGGTTGAAAATTGCCTGCTTCTCTGGAAACAGAAGAATGAAATGGCTGAAATGTAACCATCAAATGTCTGTTGTTGAAATAATAGTAATTGAAATATTTTTAAATCTCAGCTGGAAATGCTGAAAATGATTTGTATTGAATTAATACAAATATAATACCTATTTCAAGAAGATTTTTAAAGACTTATTTATTTGAAAGGCAGAGTTACAGAGCGAGAAAGAAAAGGGAAGAGAGCAAGAAGGAGGGAGAGCCATCTACTGGTTTGCTCTTTGAGTGACTGCAGTGGCTGGGGCTGAGGCAGGCTGAAGCAAGAACCAACAACTTCTGTTGGGTCTCCTACACAGCAGGGGCCACTTGACATCTGTCATTGCTTTCCCAGGCACATTAGCAGGGGGCAGGAGTGCAAGTGGAATAGCCAGGACTGAAACTGACACCTATAGGGATGCCAGTGTTGCACAGGGCAGCTTTAATTGCTACACTGCAGCCCTGATAGTAGCTACTTAACATAGATGCACATATGTATTTAAGTTTGGAGTATGTAACTTTTTTACCTTGCATATATCATATGATTTGGACAATAGCTGAGGCATTAAGATATGGCAAGGAAAATGACAACAGCTTCATGAATTAGTGTGTTCCATTAGTACGCTTCTCTCTGGTACAATCCATGCAGTCCACATGTCCAAGAAAACAACACCTTTCATGTTCACATGTTCACATTTTCACAGGATAAAAAACCCCATCTGTTGTATGAATTGACTTATTTTAAGACATTTGTAGCCAGATGAAGAGAGCTGTATTTTCATGGATCCTTTGTAAGGATGGGAAAATAGCCCTCTTATGTAGAATTATTTACATAATATCATTTCTTTATAATGTATGTTTCTGTTTTAGAAAATACCATATTTCAGTGAGGCATACCCAGTCTATCCACAAGCTGCTGTGTTTCAGGTCTTTCTTAACAGCCTTGGAAGACAGGACTGCAACATCGTAATATTGTTTGTACCTAGCTTGGACCCTTTACTTGTGAATCAATGAGAAAGACCCAAATCCAATATAAGAACTGTTTGAATGACCATGAACATTTGTATTATTGTGTTTGAAGGTCCCAAATGCTATGAGGTCTGGGTAATCACTTTTTGTTTTTAAATAAAATTGAAGCCAGCACTATGGCATAGCAGATAAAATTTCCATTTGAAGTGCTGGTATCCCATATGGGTGGTGATTCAAGTCCTGGCTGCTCCACTTCTATTCCATCTCTGTTTTTCTGTCTTGGGAAAGCTTTCCCAGGCCACAGGCAGGGGGCTGATTGGGAAGTGGAGCTGCCAGGATTAGAACCAGCACCCATATGGGATCCCGGTGTGTGTAAGGTGAAGACTTTATTGCCTAAGATATTGCACCGGGCCCTAGGTTTCTCATTTTTAAAATGATATTAACATTACTCCCAACTATTTACCTTTTTAAAATTAAAAATGTATATTTATATTTCTTTGAAAGAGAGAGTGAGAGAGAGATCTTCTGTTTACTTTGTCACTCCCTAAATATCCCCCAGAGCCAGGGCTGGCCAGACTAAAGGTGAATCTGGAGCTGAGTGTGTGTCTCCCATGTAGGTGGCAGAGATCTAAGCACTTGGGTCATCACCCGCTCCCTCTCAAGGCATTGCAGGAAGCTGGGGTCAGGAAGGAGCTGGGGCTCAAACCCAGACATTCTAATATTGTATGTTTGTGTCCCACGTGACGTCTTAACTACTTCACCAAACACCTGCCACTACTCTGAAATATTTCTTCAGGCTACCTTACACATGCTACTTTCTTATCTCGCAGCTGTGTACAGCTCTCCTGGCTTCTCATTCTTTTCCTTCAGTATTCACTCATTTAGTAGTCTTATAGAAAGTTATTTTTATCATTATTTGTTTTGATAACAGCACTCCAGCAGGCTTCTTGTTGTGTTTGATATGTCTGTAATAGCCATGTCTGTCTTTAGCTGTTTTAACTCTCTGTCTCTAACTTCCTCTGTTGAATCAAAACAAAGTGTGGAACAATGAACAAACTTTTGGGGTTGTAGTTGCCTGTGACATCAAGTTACTGTGCTCCACTTGTTGACATGTTTGTAAAAGATATCATATATTAAGCCAGATATGCAGAATTTCTGTTTTTTGATTCTCAGGACATATTTTTTTATCTCAATAGGAATAACACATTAAAATGGGTGAATAACTCATTTTAGAAAGGGGGAAAAATAAATGTGTGAATAGAATATGCACTATTTCAATCCTTGAAATATTGATTAGACATTTTGGTGAAAGACTATAAGGTTCAGAGAACTGTGTCAGAAACTAAAGGAAAATAAAACTATGTGGTACTTTTGTTTTAGGAGTTTATAGTGGAATACAAAGGAAAAAAGAACTGTGAATGTGAACAGCAGTGTATTTGGTTAGTACCTACTGGCTATATAAAATTGCTTTTGGACCAGTTTCATGATTCCTCATAAAACAAAGACTTAATAAGTTTACTTGGCAGCTGATGGGTAAAGTTTTTTTTAAAAGTCAAATGAAATTCTGTTTTCCTTTAAGCAGTTTCTGGCAATACATTCTTTTTTTATTTTAAGCGAATGAATTTTTTAAAAACAATGATTGCATTTAGAGACTCAAAAAAAAGCTAGTTACACTATGGATTTGATGAGCTGTATCCCGAGATCTGGAATCTGAGCTGGGCTGGTGTATATACTGAAGGTGCTGTGTGGTCTGTAATTTGCATGCAGGTAATTAACAAAAAGAAAGATATGGAAATAACGTCAGCCTTGCACTGCTTGAGTGTGGAACCACAGTGCTCACTGTGGAGCTGTGGGAAGAGTAGCCTGTCAAGCCCAGAGTCTGGGTCCTGGATCCTGTGTACAGGATGAACAATGATTTAAATGGAGAAAATATTTGTCATCGGTTCTGATCATTTCCGGAGTGAATAGGTAAACGCATTCAAATATTTGCTCTTCATTTCATGTTGCTGGGCAGTCTTTGTCATCCCTGCATTGGAACTCCTTTGCCTCGGTCCGCAGTCTGTCTCCCAAGAGTAAGCTTGATAAGATTCTATTTTCCCCCTTCTATCAGGAAATTGATTTTCTTGCATCTCTTTCTGAGATTACTGGATGTGATCTTGGAGTAGAATGACTCAATTTTTAGAAAAAAAAAAAGGATGGTCTAATTTGGGAGTGGGGGTGACTGATCTTTTCCTGTCACAGGATCAAAGCTGCATGCAAGCATGTCTCTAGGGAAAGCACAGCAGATGCCTCATTACCCAGCTGGTCCTTTTGTTTGCAAAGCCAGCAGCCTCCTCCAGAAGATGCTCTAACACATACCAGGCTATACCAGGGTCTCGGGCCTTGTTTCCACCCTTGACTCATCTTCCTCATTCTTTACGCATCCTAGAAATTCTTTATTGCGCTTTTTGCTCTTATAGTTGTGATTTTTCACATCTGGGATCGAATTGTCCTTAGTTTACATTCTGCTTTGGCGAGACGACCTTGTTCTGGTAACAGCTAGCCTTTTGGACTCAAGGCTGATAGAGCTGGTTGCACTGTTTCTTTCCATGAGGGATAGTGACTTCATTCTCATGACGTATAAGGCCTTCTGCCATGGATCTTTGAGAGGAACAATGATTTGTCTTTCACCTGGATGTTTTATCAGTTACCAGTGATTGTTTAGCTTTCAATGACAACAATGAGTAGGAGATCTAGCTCACTTTGATCCTAAACTCTGGATTGATTTAATACAGCAATTATCTGTAGATATTATAGGCAACCATTTTAAGAACATCCACTGATGGTCAACACGCTTGGTGCATTCAACTCATTGGCAATTGCCGTGCCCACTGTGCTGTTTCTTTAGGTCAAGAATGTATTCACGTAAGCTTTGCAAAATGTTCACTCTTCCAGTCCAAAACAAAATTTTTGTTTTGAGTCACAAAATTTTTGTGGTGTCACTTGTGCCAGTATTTATTCTGCAGCATCAGCGCTGCTTCCGGGCCAACAGCAGGCTGTGAAGACAGCATTTGAAATAACTTTTTTTGGTTCACATTCCAACATTCTTAAGAGCTGGCTGAAAAGAAATGTCGGAGCTGTGCTCTTACATTACTTTTCAGAGCCCTGCACCAGTGGAGAAGTTAAAAACCTTGTAGGAGGGTTCTAAAGGACAAAAAGACTGTGGGAAATCTTTCTCTGTCTCCCAATTTTGTGGCATTGCTAGTTTCTCTAAAACTCTTTTTCTCAAAATTAAGAAATGAGATTAGAAATCCTACAAAATGAGTTTCTGGGTTATTTCTAATTTTCTGGGGAAAAAAATAACCTCTTATGAGTAATGAAATGATTCTCTCTTGCTCAGGAAGAAAAAAAAAAGGAGAAGCAAAGAAAATAAGAGAAAAGAAAGGAAAAGAAAAAAATCAACCCAGTGTACTGTTGGCAAAACGCCTGTAGGTCTCCTGCTGTAAGATGTTCCCTGGGAGCTTGCAGAGGCCTTGGCTTTTCTCTGCCTCTGGCTGAATGACTCCTCATAGGTGGGAAGTTGGGTTTTCCTTATGTTTTTATTCTTTGCTTCTCAGTTATGCCAACCGTGAAAAAAAAATAAAAGAAGCCAGGGATGGGAAGCAGCAATATTAGTGTTTAAATTTCAATATCTGAGGTTGTTTGGATCTTCTTTTTTTCCTTAGTATGGAAAAAAAAAATCTGAAATGTTGCATTCTGTTGTGCAAAAGTTCTTTTGTTTTTTACGACCTCTGAAAGGAATCATTAAGGCCCTTTCAGCCTTAGCTTAGTTTAGGCTGCTAATAAAGGAGAGGAAGCCAAGAGAAGCAGAGAGAAGGCAGACTGGGAGATAGAAGATTGGGTTTAAAGGCCCAGTCACTCATTCTAGCTGGAAGCCCTCTGCAGAAAATTTATCGTACACGGGTTCTTTAGAGAGTTCACAGAAAATCCATTATATAAAAATAAAATGGGTATGTTTCATACTTTGTTTTTACACCAAAATAAATTTACCTTTTAAATATACTTTTCCCTGATTTTCTTAAACTTCCTTTGTGTTTTGAACCATAGTAAGTTATTTAGTTGGGGGAAAACCAAATGATGGGATACATTATTTCTGTTGATTTCATTGAAAACTTTTTTTTGCAGCTTTTCAGACACCTACACAAATGGGCTCTTTGTAGCTCCACCCTGTAAGACTCTGATTCATGTGCCACACTGACAGACTTCATAGCCAGAATTTGGTGGTGCGTACCCTTGGGTAGGTTTCACCAACCAGCTTTGACCCTCAAAGGGCATGGGCATTACTTTTCTGATTGAATCAAGTATCTACCTTAAAATGGTAGAGGTGGAAGTCATATGTCATGTTTCTGATTTAATGAAGGGCTTACATTTCAAATGTAACTCCGTCCCTGTACCACCCCTACTCTGACTACCATGAGATGACCGCTTTTATTAAATGGCTGCTTAGGGAGAGGAAGACTTGTCATCTAGTGCGAGAGATGACAGTAGCTACAGACGAGAAAGATGTTTAGAGTGATAAATATAAAGCTGGGTAGGAGGATATATGTGCAGCAATTAGGCCAACATTTCCAAGCTATGGCTGACATTAGAAATAGTGCTTGCTATCATATTACCCTCTTTTCAACAGATATTTGCTTTACGACACTATGAAAAATAGATACAGTTTTACTTTAGCGTGCTGCAAATTAAATAGTCATGAAAACCTATGGCTGTGTGTGCAACTGAGCCTGTCCTGATAACTACCTGACATTTTTACATTTTCTTATTCACTGAAGCCTGAGTAGGTGAACCAGAGAATAAAGCAGGACAGAGTGCCAACTGAAAAACAACTCATGTGTTTTAGCATATTTTATAACAAATCATAGATAAAGAATCAGATATAATGTTTTAACAGGTAATACACTGTTTTATCAAGAACAAAGACTTGTAATGGAAAAATACCTTCTCCTTTAACGGTTGAGCGAAGTCTTCCTTAAATATGCACACAATTGATCACCAAGCATAATTTTGGCCTGTTTGAGGAATATTTTCCTTACGAATATGCTTTACCACCTGCATCCCTCTAAAGCATACTGTTCAGAAAGGGGACTTGGTAGACACATGGCTGAGTGGAAAAGGCGAGAAGCAAATAGAATTCTAAAAATTATCATCATGTTTTTTTCTGTAAAAAGGAAAATAATATCACTGCAATTATAACACAGTCTTTCCTCTTTTTCGCTCCGCCCTACAGCTCCAAATACTTTTCATGTTTTGAGAATTCCTTTCCATTTTCAAAATGAATCATCAGAGAGAGTGTATTTTACCTTGTTCAAGGGCACACAAATCTCAACTAGAATTCCCTATTGCAAGACAGTTTGGCAAATAGATTACTATTAGTGTTATGCAGTGCAATACTTCTGAATCAAGTTCTTTTTGAAGGAATAAATAACATATTTAAAAATATATGTGTTGAAAAAATTTAGGCCCTAAAAGTAGAGGACATGTTTATGATTTCTCAATTGCTTTATACAGCAACCATTTCAAATATAAATTTTAGGTTTCCATTTTGTTTCTTATACATGATTCCAGAAAATTTGTTTTAAGCCATTGTCATCAGCTGATATCATTGTATCTAATAAGTGATTCATTCAATGGCTTTTCTGTACAACCTGTTTTTTTTTTTTTTTAAATTCATCTTACTTTGATATGTGTGATACCATTTCTGCCCTCACCCCCCAGAAATTTTCCTAAAGAGAGTGTAAATCTAATTATAAAATGTCATACCCTTGTGCATCAAAGGTGAAGTCGTGAAGGAAGCGTTAATTTGTCCGCTCCTTACATACCTAATTTGTGCCTGCCAGATTCTAAGCATTGGCCTGGGTGCTGTGGCTACAGCAGTGATTTATAGGTTCTTTCCCAAAAGCAATTACAATTATTACCAAACAAGTAAATGGAAAAAATACACACAAGAATATCTATTGGGAGAAGTGCTTTTAAGTTAATAAACACAGTGATAAGATCAAGAACTGTGAGGGATTTTAGCAAAGGATTCTGTTAGACAGATGAGCCACTTGAGAAGGTGATGTTTGGAAGCAGAGAAGGGGATGTAGGAAGAAGTAGTTGTACTCCAAGAAAGAAGTCAGTGTACCTGTGATAGGAAAGAGGCTGGCAGGTTGCAAGAACAAAAGATATATCGCTGGAGGGAGTGGAAGGAGAGAGAGGTATTAGGTGAGCTTAGAGATGTGAAGGAGGATCAGATCACTGATATTTGTAGTTGCTAAAAGAAATGTCAGGCTTAATTCTTAATAGTGGTTCTCTGTAAGAAAATTAACCTGATATAATGTATGCTCTAATATCACTTTTAAGAGGAACAGTTAGGGATGGATTTTTGGCATAGCAGTGCAGATATTGTTTGGAAAGCTGTATCCTGATCAGAGTACCTGATTGAAGTTCAGACATCTCTGCTTTTGATCCAGCTTCCTGCTATTGCAGACCCTGGAGATAGCAGATGATAATGCAGATACTTGGGTCCCTGCCACCCATATAGAGATTCAGATCGAATTCTGGGCTCCTGTCCTGCCTTGGCTGTTGTGAGTATTCAGAGAGTGAACCAGTGAGTGGACGATTCCTCAGTGGAGGTATCTGCTGCTTTTTTGCTAAAACAAAAAAATAAGTGTTCAAAAAAAGGATCAGGGCCTGGCATGGTGGCTTGGCAGCTAAAGTCCTCACCTTGCATATGGCAGGGTTCCATATGGGCACTGGTTCTAGACCTGGCAGCTTTGCTTCCCATCCAGATCCCTGCTTGTGGCCTAGAAAAGCAGTCAACCATGCCCTAAGGCCTTGGGACCTTGCATTCGCATGTGACACCTGGAACATGCCCCTGGCTCCTGGCTTCAGATTGGCTCAGGCTGTTGCAGCCACTTGGGGAATGAATCAATGGACAGATCTTCCTCTCCGTCTCTCTTCCTCTCTATATATCTGACTGTCCAATAAAAATAAAATAAATCTTATAAAAAGAAGATCAGTTCATGGGTAAGGCCACATCAATCGTTAAGGAGAATGGAGATGGATTCAGCACCCACAGGGGCCAGGACAAGGAAGCCTGTAGTGGTGGTCATCCATCCCCTGGCTGTGTGGAGCCCTCAGGCTTGTGGGCTTCAGGGATAGAGCTGCAGCTTCCAAAACTTAGTTTCACACAGACAGTGTGTGTGTGTGTGTGTGTGTGTGTGTGTGTGTGTGTGTGTGTTTATTTCTGTTTCTCTTCTCACTGGGCATATGTACTTGAAACACCAATAAAAGGGGAGTTAAATATACCAAAAACATTTAGGACAACTTGCAGCATGACACCACCTACACCTACAGGAAATGACTCTTTGATCTAGGATAAGATGGAATGTAGAGTTCCCACCAGTGTAGCCAGAGGAACTGAACTGTATCCACCTGATAGTAGATTCACCCTTTCATAGGAGTCATTGTGTTCTTATTTGCCCATTGGTAAAATGGTGCATTTTGTCAATGCAGTGCTCTGTTTTATCAGTGAGGTTGTGACTTGTCCATGGACAAAGAAGTTAGGTAGCATAGATAAGGAAACATGGAAGTCCAGAGAAGAGGCAGAGATGAGAGGTGCTTCACAGGGGTGGATTCGGCACATACACGGGCCAGTGTCAGAAAAGGACTGCAGTGCCTGTCATCCATCTATGGCTTTGTGGAACCCTCAGGTTCATGGAAGGTGCACGGGGATGGTTGGGGTGGCAGGTGTCAAAATGCTTACTTATTGGCTATGTTTCAAGTGAATGTGAGACAGTCTAGCCACCACAGCACTTATAGCAATAAGGAAATCATATGATTCATGTAGATTAAACCAGCCCGGCATAACATTGTTTTCCACCTAACCACTTAAATTTCCAATTTGAGATGAAACCCAGACTGCTTGGAATAGCTCTGTCTTGTTGGGAATATCCAGCCTACTTAATTAGTCAAAACTCTCTCACACCAAGTAACCTTTGAAGACTGCTTTTACTCAAATTAAAACATTAATGGTGCTCTTCCAAATTTTCACTCAGTGTGAATTTGGATTCCTTTTGGATATTTACCTTTGGCAGGGAAAATAAAGCTAATCTGCATGGCCACTGAAACAGTTATTTCAGCTGGGATCACAGGAGGGCTTTCAGAAAAGTTAAAGAATAAAGTTAGCAGACATGGAACCTCTCCAAATATGTCCTGGCAAGGAAATAATTAATGAGCACAACATAAATCAAAATATTTGTATTGTTATTTTTATGACAAATTATACTCTGGAATCTGTTAAATAC
>NW_024466644.1:0-40037 GCF_017591425.1 Ochotona curzoniae | reverse complement strand
CAAAATTAAACAGTATGTTGGAAGATAATTTTCCAAGAAGAAGAAGTATTTACACAGGTATTACACAAACACGTAAAAGATTCAAGTCATTATTAATAAAGAAACCAGGCAAGATGTCATAACTGGCTCAAAGCAGAAGTCAAAAGGCAGACATATTAAGCATATAGGAATGAGGTTGCAAATGGATGCAAAACTAGCCTCTTTCACAAAGGAGGAAGTGTGTCCTGCAGAGTCTCCATTGAACAGTGTGATTGCATAGCTAAAGCTATATGTACAACTTACAGAGCTACAAAAATAGCTCCATGAGAAAGAAAGGCCCGGAGTTCCCACACAACCAGCATTGGGTAGCTTAGCAAACAATGCTGTCGACAGTGCCCTTGTCCACTGAAGCTCAGGCATTTCCTTCCAGCTGAGACCAGGTGCTGGGCACTGAACAAAGTCCAGTGAGACAAAGAAGAACTTGCTGTGCCCTCTGCTCAGTGCTCGTGCAAGCCTGCCTATAACGTACACCCCTGCTACTGGGGAGTAGTGTGGTTCTCATTTGCCTAGCGGAGTGCCCACTCTCCTGGGTAATGGACTTAGTGCCTACCAGCATCTGGGCTCTTGACACCCTCCCTGAGATCCAATCAGATGAGGAAACAGAAGCTAGAGCAGTTAAGTCACATGTTCCAAACCTCCAGTAGAAGATTCTGTTTGGGTTTTAACTGAGTTGTCTCCAACTCTTCCTTCACACACTCCTGTAATTTGGTATCAGTCCAGCAGATGGCGACCTTGGCAGGAAAAAAGAAAAAAGATTTTATTATAAAGAGAACGGATTTCTTTGCCATAAGAAATAAGGCAGAAAGAGCAATTTCTTGCAGTGGCCCTTGAGAATTAGGTGTTCTTACTAATCCCTGAAGTCTCCCACATTTTTAACAGTTCAGCAATAGACAAAGACTTCACAGAGACATTTTAGTCCATTCTTCTTTTTATTTATTTATTCATTTATTTATTTACTTGTTTTTTAAAAAAAATTTTTTTGAGAATGAAAAAATGATGGTCCCAGGGCTAAACATTTAGATATCAGGCCAAGCGCCATGGCTTGACTCACCCTGCAAGTGCCGGGATCCAACTACTCCACTTCCCATCCAGCTCCCTGCTTGTGGTCTGCAAAAGCAGTCGAGGATGGCCCAAAGCCTTGGGACCCTGCACCAGTGTGGGAGACCTGGAAGAAGCTCCTGGTTCCTGGCTTCAGATTGGCTCAGCTCTGGCCATTGTGGCCACTTGGGGAGTGAACCAGTAGATGAAGGTGTCGCTCCTTCTCTCTAAATTTGACCTGCCTTTCCAATAAAAATAAATCGTTAAAGTGTGAGAAGCAAAACTGATAGACTTTTTTAAAAGTTTAGGGATATTCTGAGATTCACAGATGGAACATAGAAGTTGGGCTAAAGTTCCGTTTACAGTAGGAGTTGGCAATCCACAGCCTGTGAGCCTTTGTATGGCCTATGCATTAAGAATGTTTTTAAACATTTTTTAATATTCTATTTTCTTAAGATTTGTTTGTTTTCATTTGAAAGGAAGCTTTACAGAGAGGAGAGATCTTCCATCTACTGGTTCATTCACAAATGGCCTCAAGGGCTGGAGCTGAGCTGATCTGAAACCAAGAGCTTCTTCTGGGTCTCCCACACAGGTGCAGGGTCCCAAGGCTTGGGACATCCTCTACTGCTTTCTCAGGCCACAAGCAGGGAGCTGGATGGGAAGTGGCGAAGGCAGGACACACACCAGAATTAATATGAGATCCCAGCACTTGCAAGGTGAGGATTTAGCCAGTTGAGCCATTGCTCAAGGGTCCCCTTTTTTTGTTGTTTTTGTTTTTGTTTTTAACCTTCTTTGATGGTAAAAACAAACAAACAAACAAACAAAACCTTTAAAAAAAGGAGGCCCTATGTGAAAATTGCATGGAATACACATGTCAGTGTGGAAAGTTTTCATTACAATACAGCCCCACTGGTCAGTTCCACAGTTGGTCTGCTCTCGGGGTACTGTGAGGCACGCAGAAACTGGCAAAGACGAGAAGATGGACTTTCCAGGAAAAGGTCGCCAAACACAGGTTCAGGGTGACTTTCCATGTGAGAACTTCTCTGAGAGAAACAGGAGGATTGTGTTTGCTAACACTTAAAGTGCTCTGCCGGGTTTCTCACCGTACCCACTTCATCCCTCCTCTGCCTTCCTGGGGCAGAACTTGTAAGAAGTGTGCTTGGTAGAATTCACCATCCTTTACAACTCTTAGGATGAAGTGCTGCCTCCCGTGTGGGCACCGTACCCGCGAGGGTAGCCTGCCCTCTGCGGGTCGGACCCTCGAAGGCGCCATGCGGTTGCCCGGCCCTTTAGGAAAGAACCAAAGGCAGGTTTGGATGGAGACGGGAGAGCACAGAGAGCACCACGCCGGGGGCGTTTCTCCCGGGCCTGGGCCCTGATGTCTGAGAACTCTCCTCTGTGACCCCTGGTGAGAGAATCAAACTAACACATCCCGTGGGTGAGGACTAGTGGGAGTAAACAGACCCGGTGTGTAACGCCCACTGACAAGGGACAGCTGTGCCAGCTGCTCGCCAGCTTGGGGCAGTCCGCCAGCGTCCCAGCAGCACCCTAGCAAGGTCCGCCCTACCAGGACTCGGAAGTCTGGTTGACAGCTGGCCTTTTATCGTCATCCTCATTTTTTCAAGGGGAGGGTGAAGACAGACAGAAACAGCTTCCATCTACTGGTTCACTCTCTGAAGGCCCGATACAGCCAGGACCAGGCCAGCCCTGAGCTGGAAATGCAGTCCCAGCCTCGCATGAATCATCCCTACCACCTGTCAGGCATTAGCAGCACGCTGGAGTTGGGAGACCAGGAGTCAGATCCAGGGCACTCCGCAGTTTGGTTAGTGGTGAGTGGAACCGTGGTCTGACTCTTGGGATATGTGTGGTCGCCAGCTGGGAAGAGGGTTGAACTTTTGTGAGATGCTGTGAGGGACGCGCCACCTGCCAGAGCCCAGAATTGCCCAGGAAATGAGAGGCCCTCACCGGACTGGGAAAGGGGGGTTAGATAAGGAGCTTCCCCTTGCCAGGCCCCACAAAGCAGAGGTAGCAGGCAAGCTTCCAGCACCTGCTAGAATTGGCACATCATTTCCTATTGTTTGGAGTCGAGTGTATTTGGGGACCAAGAGCAGTAAAGGAAGCTTGAAGCCAAGTACTCAAGAGCCTTGTGTGAGGCAGGGTTTTGGTCTTCATCTGAGAGGTGGCAGGTACACGACTCCCACAAAACACTGGTAGCAGCCAAATGCCAAGATGTGATCTGTTATGTAGAATCCCACCACAGCTGCAACGTGGTGACGGGGTACCCAAATGATCAGCAGCTGGGACGCTGTAAAGAGGGCCAGCTCTGTGAGGGTGAGCTCGAAGGTAGGGAGGAGCCTGGGGACTTGGGGTGTGAGGGGCCGAGAGGTTATTATACCCCGTGACCCCTGGAAAGTGCGGGACAGGACCTGCCAGAGAATCGGTGTGTTTATTGTGCAAAGTGATAATGTCCATTTTCTAGAAGTTAGCCATGAGCTCTTGAGGCTGAAGCTATCCAAGAGAGGCAACATTTGGAGAGCCTGTGAGAGGTTGGGGATTGAATAAGCAGGCTGTGGCTTCACCAGCAGGTGGAAGTAGAGACCACACCAGAGCTGCAGTGGTCAGGCTGAGTAACTTAAAAGTTAAGACATCCCTGGGCAGCTAGTGATGCTGTGGTGCAGCAACTGAGCTACCACCTGAGATGCTGGCATCCTCAATGGGTCCCAGCTGCGCCTCTTCTGATCCAGCTCCTTGCTTATGACCTGGGAAAGCAGTGGTGTGTGGCCCAAGACCTTGGGACTCTGCACCTACATGGGAGACCTGGAGGAAGTTCCTGGCTTCTGCTTAGCTTCCATCCCCTAGCAGTTAGAGGATGGAAGATTTTTCTCTCTTTCTGTCCCTCTGTCTGTAACTTTGCCTTTCAAATAAGTAAAACAATTGAAAAAAGTAAAAACTTTCCCAATGGTCTCCTGCCCCTCATGGACACGGGTTCTTATCAGAGAAGCCAAGAGAGCCTCTTAAAACGTCTATCTGTGCCGACCTTGTGCCACCTGCCCTGGAGTGGGTGTGCCTGGGGCTGTCTAGAGGACCATCCTTGGGAAAAGGAAGAGCTCCTCCACCTCCAGGGTGGAAGAGAGCAGGCTACAGAGGTAATTAGTATTTGTGCAACCAAGGGTCTGGCCTATGTCCCACTCTGAATTTAATCAACTCAATGTCTGGAAACATTGGGAAACAAAAGCAGCAGGAGAGAGATGCTTGCACATGAAGGCTGCCTCTCCGTACACCGACTCCACCGGCTGCAGGCAGAGCAGGTGTGAACCCAGGCTCTCGCTCGGGTCTGCATGGTTGAGTGATGGTGAAGGGGGGCAGTATGGCCTGGCTGAGGAGCAGAGGTCCGGGGCACCCAAGTTGGGCCCCCACGTATGGTAGCGGTCTGCTCACAGAAGTGCTCCAGGACATTTGCATCATCCCGGCAGCACCTCACATCGCCTGGAGGCCTCAGGAAGGCACAGAGGAGCAGGTGGGAGTGGAACTTCCAGGGGGGTATGAATGTGAGTGTTGAAGTTGGCCCAGGTGTCACCCAGATGATTCTACACATTCGAATAGTACACACATTGACAAGTGTGTGTGAATAGTTTTGTTTGTATGCAAAAAGTATTAGCTGCATGACCAGCTGGTGATTCGAAGAATAATCTGCTTTTAGAACATAGTTGAGGTGGATGTAAGTAACAAACAAAAAACATCAGGGGAGGGATCCATTTCAAGAAAAATATTCAGGGAAGAACTCACACAGGGAAAGTATGAAAAGGAAAAATCAGAAAGTGGATGCAAATAACAAGTAGCAAACAGAAAAATAAAATGAAAATAAAAAGAAATCTCATGCTTACCTGTGGTCAGAGAACGAGGTAGATGTTGTAAATGAAATCCCCAAAGGGCGTGGGCGCTGCCCGGTCAGCACAGAGCACACAGCTCACAGTACTGCTCCATGAGATCCCACTGGGGCACCTCACTGAACCTCCACTTTACAGATGAGGAACTTTAGGCTGAAGGACTTTGTTCCCCAAGGTCATGGTCAGGCGCCAAGATCTGACTCGAATGTGCAGAGCCTTGGTGAGACAAGACGGGCGAGGCATAGCCAGGAGCCTCATCAGGGATGTGCCGGAGTCCAGCTCCAGCCGAGTTCGGAACTTGAGAAGGATGCGTGGATGAGGCATAAAGAGGAAAGAAATGGACCACTATGATTTCATGATCATAATGGACAATGCGGGAAAGCTGTCCGCTTTATACAGAAACAAACTCCGGCTCAGACTTTCTATGTCATGGTCAAGTGGGTATTTCTAAGGATAATTCTGCCATTTGTTTTACCTAAAAACAATAGAAGTTCCTACTACAATTTTTATTCTACAACTTAATCTTGTATCACAAAGAAGAGGACCTAAAAATCAAGGAAAGAATGAAAGCCTAAATATAGATCCCTTGATTAGCATAAGGTCAATGGGGACAGCCAAGACAGTAGGAATAATAGAAGGCCCTTTTGCAAGATATTATTATTGACATTAACCTCCAAGCTCACATTGAGTAAAAAAGCCAACTCCACAGTAGCAAACAATGCCTGAATGGATTAGAGTTCTTCCGCAGGGTGGTCCAGTGTCCATGCAAAGGAAGGTGGAGCTGCATTCAGGTGGTTGTAGAGACATCCACCGGGCCCTGCCAAACAGCGGGAAGTTCCTTGCAGCCCTGCCTGCAATGGAACAATACTCTTCACACCTTTGCGTCTCCCCCCACATCCACTGCACAGACCCCAACAGGGATGTGACCCTCTGGGACCCCTGCCTCTTCCATCATCAGCTAAGGGGCTCCTCCCGTTGCACAGTGGCCCCCGGCCAGCACGGGTCCTCCACACGGCCCTCTCCCAGTGCCCACATCCATCCTCAGGTCCTGCTTGTGGCATGTTTGCATCGCTTGCAATGCCTCCGTAAGTTGTCATTGTTCTCTGCACCAGGACACTGTGTTAGAAGCTGGGACACGGAGGTAGTAAGATGCAAGCCTCCCTCCTGCAGCCGCTGGTCCGATAGTAGGGGCAGATAAGAAGCGAGGGACCTCTACCACCAACAGCTGGAGAAGAGGTTCCCAGGCAGCCTGAAGGTGGTGACAGCCCTGAATCCCACCAGCAGGAGGAGTTAACTCTCCGGGGGTGTGTTCTGGGCAGAGAGAGGAGCAGGTGCAAAGTGGCAGAGGACAGAGGTACTGGCACTCTGTGGAAAGAAACCACACTAGGTTCAGGAGCAGGCATCTAGCCTGGCACTGAAGATGTGCCCACTTCATATCTGAATACCTGGGCTCAGTCCTGCCTCCAGCGAGGATGGCTCAAGTAGTTGGGCTCCTGCCATTGCTGAGGGAGACCTCAGTGGTCCTCTCCGCTCGCAGCCATGGCTGTGGTGGACACTTGGAAAACGAATCAACAGATAGCAGCCCCCTCCCTCTGTCTAGCTCTCCCTACCTCTGGGCCTCATCAATACGTTTTCTTACAAAGGAATGGGACATAGTTTGAACTCATTCCATTCAGAGTAATAAAATCATAAAATACTTGCTGCATGCCAGGTACTATTGCCAGCACTCTACACACATACACAAACACATATGGACACTTACATAGATGCGCATGTATATACAGGCATGTAAACTGCACATTAATTCATTATACATGCATCAGTATACACACATGAGATATGAGTTAATTATGTTCATGTACATATATATACCGTGGGACGATGAATGCATGGTTTAATGTTCACTCTTCCCCTGCCCAGAAGCAAGCGCGGCTACTATTCCCATTTAACAAGGACAGAACTGTACATCCCCAGGCCACACAGCTGGGCTTTGAGACGAAGCCGTGTGACTGCAGAACCTGGCCTGTTCTCCACCGTCTGGTTTAGGGGCAGTGAGGCCCCCCAGGCCTCCCATGGTCTGTGGAAGGGCCCTGACTTGAGACGTTCTGGAAGTTAGGTTTGGAGCACAGATGGAAGAGGCGGCTTTGTCTTGGGGAACGCTGCTCCATGACAGTGTCGGGGATGGTGGGGTCCCAGGTTGGAAGCCAGATCAGGGCTTCAGGAGAGGCCTGGCCTGAGGGCACAGATGGGGGCACCATCAATGAACACACTGGCCCCAAAGTCTTACTCTTAGCTATTTTGAATCATGCCCAGGCAGATCTTGTATAATTTTTTAGGGACAATTTCCACAGGCATCTGTCACCCACCCAAAGGTTAATGTCCCCTGTGCTGCCCCTTCTCTGCCTCTACAAACCCTCCCTCACCTTTTGGGATGCCACCTGCTCCTGTTCTCATTCTTCCTGCCACTCTCCCCATTTCCCATGACTCTTCTCAGATCCATGGAAGCACTGGGGTTTCCTAGGATACATTCTCAGTTCTTTCTTACCCTGTTTTCTTGGGGAGCCTTCCAAGTGGAACTGTCTTCCCCTGCGTGTTCGTGTGGCTAAGTCCCTTGCCTCCTTTGAGCCCCACTTTCCATGGAGCCTTCTCAATGAAGCCTAGCCTGACTCCTGCACTCAAACTGCAGACTGCATCAGTTTCTGGCTGCCCCACCTGCCATTCTGACCTCGTGGTGATTTTCCCATCAGACCTAGCACCTGCTAAAGCAGTAACCAGTGTGCTTACCATCGAACTGTTGGTCTTCCCTTTGCAGACGGTGGCTTCCCTAGGGGTAGGGACTGTCAAATGCCAGTTCACACAGTCCTCCAGCCTGCAAGGGAGATTGCTGGGCACACAGTCAGCACTTGAATGTGCTCAACAGTTCCCCAGGTACACACTGGCTGACCAAGCCTCTGTTGGGCCATGACTTTGGAGCTCAGGCGTGTGATCATCAAGGTTGTTTTGCTCTTCCTGACCTATGTAGGAGGCTCAGTCTTCAAAACTGGGACTGTCCAAGATTTCCTGCCTTGGATACATCACTCGGGATAGGCCAGACAACTCCAGGAGAAGACAGGGAAACAATCTGCATTTTGGAATTAAAAAAAAATCTAGTAGTTTTCCTGAATCTCACACACTGTCTTTTCAAAATCATCTCTGGTGGTCCTCTCAGCAATTCTCCTTGTAGCCCCCACCTCCCCCACCCCAATCCCTGGAACATGCTGCCAGTGTCAAGTTGATGGCAATTTGCAGCCCCAGGACAGGAAGGTTGGGCCAGGAGCAAACAGCATAGTTGTTTTCATTACAGTACACTTCAAAAGCCAAGGATAACAATATCAGCCTAGAAAACAGAGTGGGTCTCTGCTTTGGGTATTTCCCAATAACTAGCCTGTGGTGGCAGTGGCTCTAGCTACATGAGAAGTCAGGAAGAACGCGGTTGGCCTCCCCGTAGAGCTGGAGAGCAGCCAGGACGCAGGGAAGGGGCAGGGGGCGCTCTCTGCTCACGCATGCAGTATTCCTTCTCCCGCATTGTATGTTTGAAGCTGGAATTTCCTGTGTTGACTGGTGGATGGCCTGCCTCCCCCACCCCCTCCCCAGTGCAGTGTTGCAAGGTGAACTCTCCCCAGAGCATGCTCTGAAATGCAAGCTCCAGCGGCAAGCACAGCCCTTCACAGTCACCCAGGGCCTGCGGCTCTCTGCAGGGGAGTGTGTGGGTGCGTATACCTTGTCCTGCTGTCCTGTTCCCTTCGCTTGTGTATCTTAGCCTTTTTGTTCCAAGAACTGATTTTGTTGTTTTAAAGAATACGGTAAGTGTAATCTTATGAACTCTTCCTTTATTCTTTTCCCTTCCTTGATGGTTTCATTTTTTACACTTTTCACGTGTTTCTGTAGTTATGCAACTGGCATGCATTACAGTGTATGACTAATTATGGCTTCACCTTTGATTGGACTTTGTGGGGTGTAAAACATGTGAGATTTTCTTGATTCCTTCCAGAAGCACGCTGTGACCTTACAATATACTTTGCGTTTCTTCTCGTTCATGTAACCCTTTGTAGCTCCAGGTTCCACATGTGTGTTGGCAATGTACTTAAACCTCCTGACTCGACAGACTAGGGTGTATTCATTTGTTGATCCATTTGATGCTAACATGGTGTTTAGTTCTTATCTTCTGAAGTTGAAGGAGACACACAGAGTTGGTTTAGCGCCCAGGAACTTCCATTTCCACCTTTGGGGGTCTGAGGCCTTTTCCATCAGGGCCCCCTGCATGTACTGGGTCCTCAGCTCCACTAGAAAAGGAGGCGCCTGCTCTGGCTAGCTTACGGCCTCCTTGCCAGTGCCTGAAAAGCAGGAGCGCCCTGAATCAGGAAGGATCTTAAATACTCCGGGGACTTTTTGTTATTTCTAAAAGGCAACGGACACATCTAAAAGATGCCTCACATAAAATGTTACAGGCAGGTTTTAGACCATCGTTTTTGTGGCCGTGCTTGCAGAAGACAGGACTGGGCCCCAGAAATCACTGAGACGAAGCGAACATGACGAAAGCTTGATCTGAGGGAGGACACGAAGGATTGAGATAAGGTGTGGGAGGACTTGGTGACCTACTGGGGGTCCCCATCTTTAGACATCTTTAGGGGTGCCGAAAGATGACTTCGTGGTTCTGACTTCATAGCGGCTGGTGAAACCCGCTATGATCCCATACCTGTGCATGTTTGCCTGTGGGTTTCGCCCTAATCTGAAAGTATCGATTTTAGACGCTTTGTTTTGGAATCTTTATATGACCAGTGTTACAAGTATTATTGTGTGCGGAGAGCAATGCATGCAGTGCATGAAAGTAGCCAGAATAGTAAATACGCAATTTTCGGATCCAGTCAAGGCCTACATACCCCATTCAATCATAGGTTTAGCTGACAACCAAGAAGAAAGCCTGGGTAGACTGACTTCCCAGGTGCTTGTGGTCTTTTGTACAAGTAGGAAGTGAACAATAAAGTTTAGTTGAACGTCGATGCGCCTGGACGTGGCCCCGCCTCCCGCATCCGGATCCGCGATTGGTTGGCAATGGCCGCCGGCCGCCTTTGGAAGCCCTGATTGGCGACGGCCGCTGTCGTTCCGGAGCAGCGTCGCGGCGCCGGCCCGCCCTCCTCGCCGCGTCGCCGGTTCCTCGGCCGCCTGCTTCGCCTCGCTTCTCCTCTCCCGGCCGGACTCCGGGGGGCCAGAGCGAGAAGCGGGGACCATGTTCCGCCGCAAGCTGACGGCGCTCGACTACCACAACCCGGCCGGCTTCAACTGCAAAGGTGAGGCGGCGGCCATGGTTCCTCCCTGGGGAGCGGCGGGACCCTCGGCTGGCGGCCGCGTTTCTGCCTAAAGTCCCTGGGCCCCGGCCCCTGTTCTCCCCGACGCCCTGTGCTCCCCGTCCCTGTTCTCCCCGACGCCCCCCGGCCCCTGTGCTCTCCGACGTCCCCCGGCCCCCTGTGCTCCCCCACGCCCTGTGCCCCCCGTCTCCTGTTCTCCCCGACGCCCCCCGGGCCCCTGTGCTCCCCCACGCCCTGTGCCCCTCGGCCCCCTGTGCTCTCCGACATCCTGTGCTCCCCGACGCCCCCCGGCCCCCTGTGCGCTCCGACGACGCCCCCTGGCCCCCTGTGCTCCCCAGCCCTGCCTCGGCGTCGCCGCTCGCTGTCCTGTGCTTCCCACACCGGCTGCCACCTGTGCCTGGGTAGCTGCTAACCGGGGTGGTGAGGCAGAACCTCGCGCAGCTGCTGGGGGCCGGGGACGGTGCTGAGTTAAGTATCGCTCATTGCCAGGCACCGAGCCCCGGGGCTGGGAGGCCTAGCTCGCAGGTGCAGGGAAGGAATGGCAGCTGGGCGGGCTGCTGACCCGGCCTAGGGTCTTGAAAGTGGGTGGCGGGAAAGCAAGGAGACCGCGTCGGGAGAACTAAGGGATAAGGCTTTTAATGGTATTGAAATTATAGAGGGCGACGATACTGCTGACGAACGTAGCTGTTGCTAGCTTGCTAAGTTTGAAGGGGATCATTAGGTCCAGCTTCTGGTTACCTGCTCAGCTGGGCACTCTCAGCTGGGTGGGTGTTGTTTACCCCCCTCGTCTCCCTGTTGCTTTGTAGTGTCTGATTTTTCTTCCTTGCCTTTTACTTAATTGCAAAGCGTCAGTGGCAGTGTAGCTCAGTGGGTTTGCATGCTCAAGGCTCGGTTATCTTGTGTGTAAATCAGGGCCATCATATGGTTAGCATGTGCGATGGAGCTATGCCCAGTGTGCACTAAATTGGCAGGTAACAACACGTTGCCTGTAGTCCCAATGTGTGCAGGCTTTAGTTTCTTTAGTGTTTCACTTTAGCTTGTTACTATGTTAAAAATTTAGCTTTGTCCCATCGCCCCTCTCCCCCTGGGAAGGAACTGGAATGTTAGTAGCATTTAAAACAGAAAAGCTGTGTGCTACATAGGCACTTGGTTCCTTGTATGAAAGTTCCGTGAGGATGCTAAGTCCTGTTCTTAACCCATTTTGTAGTTGGGAAATTCTGGGACATGGAATATGCTGGTGGGGTCTGGTGCGGTAGCCTAGTAGCGAAAGTCCTCGCCTTGCATGTGCTGGGATCTTAAATGGGCACTGGTTTGTGTCCCTGTGTCCCCGCTCCCAGTCCAGCTCTCTTGTGGCCTGGGAAAACAGTGGAGAACAACCCCAAATCCTTGGGACCCTGTACCCACATGGGAGACCTGGAAGAAGCCCTCGGCTCAGCTCTGGCTGTCGCTGCCGTTTGGGGAGTGAATCAGTACACAGAAGATCTTCCTCTCTGTCTCTCCTCCTCTCTGAACATCTGACTTTGCAATTAAAAAAACCTGCAGGCAGCTTGTCCGCATTCCACATAACTGGTGCTTGAATGTTATTCAAGTGTTTGCTCATGCGTGACTCCTCCAGTGTGTACTTTTAAAAAAAATATGTTTATTTTGTTTGAAAGAGGAACGGGGTGGGGAGGGCTGTCGATCTTCAGTCACTCCGCAGATGGCTGCACCAGCCCAGGCTTGGGCAGGTGTGGAGGTTCTGGGTCTCCCGTGGGAGCGCAGGGGCCCCGAGCGCGTGGGTCGGTCCGCATGCAGAGCGAGCTGGATGGGGAGCAGGGCAGCTGGACCTGCACGCACACCCTCTTGGGTTTTGGGTGCTGCAGGTGGCGGTTCACAGCACTGACCCACCGGTTTTTACTTCAGCTCCTTCTAGCTCCGTGAACTGTGCTTTGGCAATTGGCAAAGTCGACAGAACCAGTTATCTGGAGAAGGAAGTGTTCTGGTGGATATTATTGGCGATGTAATTAATGGTAATTTTTATTGCAGATGAAACAGAATTTAGAAACTTTATCGTTTGGCTTGAAGATCAGAAAATCAGACACTACAAGATTGAAGACAGAGGAAATTTAAGAAACATCCACAGCAGTGACTGGCCCAAGTTCTTTGAAAAGGTAAAGAGTGAGGGGAAGTAGCAGAAAAACGGGAGCTTTCGTAAAAACAAGCCTGCGATGGCTTTGTTCTTTAAAGTAGTGATCACTGCTGCAAAAACTGGTGTCTGCGGTTCAGGGTTTATTTTTTGTTTTTTTTTAATCATGCCGCTTTTGATTGTAGAGAAAATTATATTATCCCTTCCTAACTAACCTTCAGTATTACCTAGAAATAGTTCACTTTGCAATTCCTGTTCTGTGTCCTAATAAGTAGGTTTGCATTGTTTTTCATAAATGGCCCAGGGCAGAGTGTTCATGTTAGGGACTTGGTGTTGTGTGTGGCAGGCCAAGCCAGCAGCCTGCGTGAGCACCTGTCCATCTCCTGGGCAGGCCGAGCCAGCAGCCTGCGTGAGCACCTGTCCGTCTCCTGGGCAGGCCGAGCCAGCAGCCTGCGTGAGCACCTGTTCCTCTCCTGGCTGCTCTGCTTGCAGCCCAGCTCTCTGCTGGTGTCCTCAAGAAAGCAGCTTGAGGTGGTCCCAGGGCATGAGTCTTTCGTCCTGGTGGGAGACTCAGAAGATCCTGGCTTCATATTGGCCCAGTTCTGGCTGATCTTTAAAAAAATAAAAACAAAAGCATTTTTATATTTAGCTAAAAGCGTAGTAATAATACATTTTAGTAATTTATCTTATGAGATAATGAGGCATTACTGATGTATTGAAAAATGAGACTGTCATGTTCAAGCTAATTTTTACATATTTATTATACACAGATGCCCTTTGCATACAGTAGAAGTGGGTTTTTTTTTTTTAAGATTTATTATTTTTTTTTTTATTCGAAAGTCAGATTTACAGAGAGGAGGAGAGACTTGGTTCACTCCCCAAGTAGCTGCAACAGCCAGAGCTGGGCCAATCTGAAGCCAGGAGCCAGAAGCTTCTTCTGGATCTCCCACACGGGTGCAGGGTCCCAGGGCTCTGGGCCGTCCTCAACTACTCTCCCAGGTCATAAGCAGGGAGCTGGATGGGAAGTAGGGTTGCCGGGATTAGAACCAGTGCCTATACGGGATCCTTGTGCAAGGAAAGCAAGCACTTTAGCCACTAGGCTACTGCGCTGGTCCCAGATGTTGTCTTTAAAGAGTCTGTGTGTATGTCATGGTTTTGTAGCTGAATTTTTTTCCGTTGAGGTAGTTTAATTTGGTGATGTTTGTATGGAAAGTTTTTTTTTTAAGGTGTATTTTTCATGTATTTGAAAGGCAGAGTTAGAAGAGACAGAGATCTCTTGGGTTCCTTGGATTACTCCCAAATGGCCTCAATGGCGCTGGCTGGGTCAGGCCTAAGCCTCATAAGATGCCACTTCCTCAGGTGGTAGTTTAACCCATCATGCCGCAATGCTAGCCCTGGAAAAAAATTATTTTCAAATTAGAATACAAATCAAATTTTACAATGTCCCTACTTATTATTAAAGGTTTCCACCACCTGTTGGTTTGATTTTTAAGAGCAAAGTGATTAAACAGCTTTGTCCTTATATGCAGTGTTTTTTTGAATTGGGGGAATGGTTAAAGATAAACCCATGCTGTGACCTTGGGTGTGTACATTTTGGTTTTTCTCATAAGTAAATGCAGGTGGCAATGCCAGGTGCCCCAGGATGCAGGTGGCAATGCCAGGTGCCACAGGATGCACGTGGCAGTGCCAGGTGCCACAGGATGCAGGTGGCAGTGCCACAGGATGCGGGTGGCAGTGCCAGGTGCCACAGGAGTGGTTCTGTTGGTGTTGTTTGTACATGCGCTTCATTAGCATTGTACTCAAAGAGTTCTTTGTAGAGGGAAGGTTGGTCTGTTCTGGTGCAGGAAATGGGAGATCTGTGTCCACTGGGGTTCCTCGTAAAGGTCAGAAAATGTGTGTTGTGGAAACCGCATGAATTTTAAAAAAAAACCCTTTTTGTACCAAATAATGCTAATTTTGTTTAAAGGTTCATGTATTTGAACATCTCTTTGAAAGCTGGAGTTAGAGGGAGAGAGGTTTGCCATCTGTTGGCTCCTCACTTGGCTGCGACAGCTGGAGCCAGGCCATCTGAAGGTCAGTGTAGGTGACAGGCGTCCCAGGGCTGGTCCTTCTGCTGCTTTCCCAGGCACGTTAGCAGGGAGCTGGATTGGAAATAGAGCAGCTGGGACTTGAACCCATGCTCGTGTGGGATACTGCTGTTGTACGATTACTGCCTTTGCTGTTCAGGAAATACTTCTCGAGTTTTCATGGGTTTCTTGAGACTTTGACATATATTTCAGGATTTTAATCTTATGACATGTTTGTGTGTGTAAGACAATAGGAAATCTCACATACAGAAGAGTGAGGAATAGTTGTTTCTGATGTAAGTTCCAGGAGTGACAGTAAAGTTAGAACTTGCAGGTGAATGTGTTGGGACTCACCACGTCCCTGTGAGCTGGTCTCCTTAGAGAGAATGGTGATGTCATTTTGTAAGTTCTCTCTAGAACTTCTCCTTTGGAATTACTTTACGCATCGTGTGTTAGATCTTTTCAGTATTTTTTTCTTTTTTAAGATTTATTTATTTTTATTACAAAGTCAGATATACAGAGAGAAGGAGAGACAGAGGGGAAGATCTTCCATCCGATGATTCACTCCCCAAGGGAGCGCAACGGCCGATACTATGCTGATCCAAAGCCGGGAAACAGGATCTTCTTCCGGGTCTCCCATGTGGGTGCAGGGTCCCAAATCTTTGGGCCGTCCTCGACTGCTTTCCCAGGCCACAAGCAGGAAGTTGGATGGGAAGTGGAGCTGCCGGGATTAGAACCAGCGCCCATGGCACTGGGCTTGGATCTTTTCAGTATTCTTAATATTGCTCTTTAAAAAAAGAAATAGTTGCAGGGTTTTTCTAAAAGGATAGTTAAAAATATGATGTGGTTAATGATTGCTGATTCCATTATTCCTGAAAAGATTTGCAAATGGAAGTTCCAGAATTCTGCCTGAAAATATTGTTGGAATTTGAAAGTAAGCGCTAACACTGATGACACAGGGCCTTAGGTTTGTTCCGGGTGCTCAGTTGTGGGATGGGTGTTCCGTGGAGTAGTTGGGCCTGCGTGTGGAAATGCCATACCTCAGCTGTGCTCGCTCCACTCCCAGCTTCCTGTGAGCCACGTCCTGGGGAGCGGCAGACAGTGGCTTGGTCCCTACCACCTGCATGGAATACCAGTAGAACTGACTCTTGGCTACCTGCGGTTGGGCCCAGCCCTGGCTCTAGGGAGCATTTGTTGAATGAGCCGGTGGATAGGTCTCTCTTTGTCTTTCTAATAAACACAGTGGATAAACTAAAAAAGTTTTAAAAGTCCCATTTAATTGTTTAGTGTGTCTTGGGAACTCTAATCAGAAAATTCAGTTTGGAGTCCCAGATGGGTCTTGAACAGTCACTGGCCAGACTCGGTCTCTGTGTCTGTTCAGTGCACAAACTGCCCTAGATTCCGTGTCTGCCTGCAGCCTACAAAGGTACAAACTTCAGAAAAGCATGACACAATGCTTTTCTTTTCTTTTTTTTATTTTTAAGATTTATTTATTTATTGGAAAGTCAGATATACAGAGAGGAAGATCTTCCGTCCGATGATTCACTCCCCAAGTGAGCGCAACAGCCGATGCTATGCCGATCCAAAGCCAGGATCCAGGAACTTCTTCTGGGTATCCCACATGGGTGCAGGGTCCCAAGGCCTTGGGCCGTCCTCGACTGCTTTCCCAGAGCACAAGCAGGGAGCTGGATGGGAAGTGGAGCTGCCGGGATTAGAACCGGCACCTATATGGGATCCCGGAGCGTTCAAGGCGAGGACCTTAGCCGCTAGGCCACGCCGCCGGACCCGACACAATGCTTTTCTTCCTTTCACAGCTTATTTAATGTTTTGTAAAGGCAGAGAGATAGATTTCCCATCCATAGATTCCCCCCTGCCCCAAAAGCCCTCGGCAGCAGGGGCTGGGGCAGGCCTGAGCCAGGGGCACAGTCTAGTCTCACACTTGCGTGGCCAGGACACAGCTGAGCCGTGCTGCGGGCAGAGGTGGGGTGTGAACACAGCCGCTGGAGCACGGGATGCCCGCATCCAGGTGGTGGCATCACCTCCTGCTAAGGGCTGGCCTGCTCATGTTCTTTTTTTTTTTCTTTTGAAGACTTACAAATTTTTGTTGGAAAGTCAGATACACAGAGGAGGAGAGAGAAAGAGAAAGATCTTTCATCTGCTGATTCACTCCCCAAGCAGCCGCAATGGCTGGTGCTGTGCTGTTCCAAAGCCAGGAGCCTGGATCCTCCTCCAGGTCTCCCACGTGTGTGCAGGGTCCCAAGGCTTTGGGCTGTCCCCGACAGCTTTCCCAGGCCACAAGCAGGGAGCTGGATGGAAAGCATGGCTACCAGGATTAGAATTGGCACCCATATGGGATCCTGACTCATGCAAGGTGAGGGTTTTAGGTGCTAGGCCTCCACACCGGGCCTGCTGTTGGTGAATGTTTCCTTTGGATTACTTCATGCATGGGAAGTGTGGTAATATAAATATTACAAGAAATGGTTAGACAGCCAAAGAGCTCTTTGAACTCCAGGATTCTTTTGGTTTGTAACCGTGGTAATGAAGTGATTTTTTTTTCTCCTCAGTATCTTAGAGATGTCAACTGTCCTTTCAAGATTCAAGACCGACAGGAAGCAATTGACTGGCTCCTCGGCTTGGCTGTTAGACTTGAATATGGAGATAATGGTACGTTTTGTGGGGGCTCGGTGATTTAAAGAGAGTGAGAGCAAAGTTGGGGAGCGAGGAGGGACGTACACAAGTCTCGGGTCCTTCCTGTGTATCGTTGCTTGGGTAAATTTGCCACCCTTCATGGTCTGGTTAGTGTTCCCGGAGTGCTGGTGGTGTGGGGTGTTGCTCGCAGCTGGCGTTTCCACTAGAGCTGCAGCGAGGGCCCAGCACCAGTACGCACTACTTCCTGTTTTACCACAGATACGTACGCTGTTGGAGGCTTTTGAGTGTTCGTGTCCATCTAGCAAACATTTCTCATTCAATGGAGTATCTCGTCGCGCCTGCCGGCACCTGGCTGCAGCGTGCCCTCTGGCCTGCGTCCTGTGTTCCTGGGCACCGGCTCGGCAGGCGTTTGTGGGACAGGGACTTGCCCTTTCCCTCTCCTCGGAGCTGTGCAGACTCCTGTCGCTCCTAAACCCTCTGTTATCAGCTGCTGGGCCCGGCCTGCCAGCTTGCTCAAATTGAAATCTCAGGAGTGCTGCGTGGTCCTTGTTTCCAAAGAGTAACTCCAGTTACACAGACTCCTCACTAATAACTGATTGTCTACCAACGCCCGAGGCTCCTTCGTGTGGTAATCAAGGCCTTTGCTGGCTAGCCAGGCGGCACTCAGCTGCAGACGGCCCGAGTGACCACACCACGTCCTTACAAATATATAGATTATCAATAAGGCTCACATCCTTGTTTTCTCCCTTGGCGTGTGTAGTCTAAAGCCTGCCCATCCTTTTAGGATCCTGCTCCGGCACCTCTTTAGCAGTGCTATTTCCTGGAGCTTGGAGTCCTGTTGTAGGTTTTACAGTCATGTACCACTGTGGATTTTGCTTCTGTTGCCTGGCCCAGCATGTCGCAAGCTGACCATCGGCTTTGTTCCATGTGTGGTACTTCTGTTAGTCTCTTATTGCAAATCGCCACACACCTGATAGCTGAGACACAAGTTGCCACTTTGGGCCAGAGGTCTGACATCGATTCAGGAGCTGAAGTTGGCAGCAGGGCTGCTTTGGTTTGGGGACTGAGTGCCACCTCCCTGCTGGCCTCTCGCCCCTCCGTCTTCCCGCTCCGGCAGCAGAGTATCTTGCTGTTTCTCCAGCAGTGCCCCCATTGCACGTCTGCTCTGTGCTCTGCACCTCGTGCCTCATTCTGAGGGGGCCACTGCTCACCTCAGCCCACTTGGGTCATCCGGAGCCCTCGGTGTGGCCCCAGTCCTTCTCCAGCGCGAGGCGATGTCTGCGCAGGTCTCAGGCATCAGGATGGCATTGCTTGGCAGATGGTACATTCCGTCTGCCACAGCACCTGGCATGGTTTCCACTGTGTCACTGTCACAGCGGCAGTAACTGGAGAGTGCAGGGAGTGAGTGTTGCACACACCGGCTTCATGAAGCAACCGCTCTGTCCTTGTTCAGGCTTCAGTATCAGAAGCCTATGGCAAACAAGTTTAAGGAAATCTCTAAGTTTAGAGTTAATGTATTTCAGTTTTAGTTTACAAAGAAAATTCTTGGGCTTTCCTTAGTAAATATCATAGTTAAGCCTTGTGGCCTTGCAGTAGCGTTGGTTGTCGGGGTGTTTAACAAAGTTCTTTTTAGCTGTCCTGTAGTGGGGTGATAGAAGTAAAGCGGAGTGTTGTTTCAGCTGTCCCCAGGAGTCACAGCCGTGTCACCGGGCTGTGTTCATCTGTGTTGAGCCCTGTGTTGTGTCCGTATTTCATGTCTGGCTTTTGACTGGCGTAGTTCACGTCTATCTGGTGTGCGCCACATGATCCTGTACCTACAGTTGCTCACAAGTACATTGGTGTCTCAGAAACAAAAGCTTCTGAGATACTACAGACTTTTTGATATTTATAAATTAAATACTTTGGGGAAGATAACTGTTATTAGAAGCATGTTAGAAATGTAGCAAGGAACATATTTTCATTACTCTTACTTGTTTTTAAAGATTTATTTTATTTATTGGAAAGTCAGATATACAGAGAGGAGGAGAGACAGAGAGGAAGATCTTCCGTCCGATGATTCACTCCCCAAGTGAGCGCAATGGCCGATGCTATGCCAATCCGAAGCCAGGATCCAGGAACCTCTTCTGGGTATCCCACATGGGTGCAGGGTCCCAAAGCTTTGGGCCGTCCTCGACTGCTTTCCCAGGCCACAAGCAGGGAGCTGGATGGGAAGTAGAGCTGCCGGAATTAGAACCAGAGCCCATATGGGATCCCAGCGTGTTCAAGGCGAGGACTTTAGCCGCTAGGCCACGCCACCGGGCCTCATTACTCTTATTTTTTAATTACTATTTTCCATAATAATATTGTAGGTTGGAGGGCTTCCTCCCTCCCTCTCCTCTCTCCCCACTTGCTCCTCCTGCCGTCTCCCCATGTTATCCCAGCAGTGCAGGCCCTTAGTCACAGGCGCAGGAGTAACTTCCTGCCATTCACATATGGATGGGAGGTGCAGGCCGAGGTAGATATGTCATTCTGCAAAGGCTGGATGTTTCATTGGGAGCCCTCTCATTTGTGAGAAGAGGCTTACTGCAACGGATCTGCATCCAGTGTGGCTTCCTCACGATGGTTATCTAGGAGAATCTATGGATGTATTATATTATCTCTATGTATTTTGTACTTTGCATGAAGGCTGTCTTATATCAGAGAGGATATAATGATATTTGTTCTTTTGGGACTGGCTTATTTCATTGAGAATAATGGTCTCCAGTTGGGACCGTTTTGTTGCAAATGATAGGGTTTCATTTTTTGTTGTTTTGGGATTTCATTTTTTATGGCTGTGTAGTATTTCATAGTTGTGCCATGACTGAGTAGATGTACCAGTGGTTTTTTTTTGTTAACCCATTCATCTGTTGATGGGCATTTGGGTTGTTTCCACGTCTTCATTGTTTGGAATTGTGCTGCTACAAATAATAGGATTGCAGCTTGTTGTCTCCCATGCTGATTTCGTTTGGATGCATTCCTGAGAGTGGGGGAGCTAGGCTGGATGGTAGGTCAGTTCTCACTGTCTGAGCACTCCAGCCTGCCTTCCGTAGTGGCTGCAGGTCTACCCCCGGCAGTGGTGGCTCGGGGCCTTTCCCCGGACCCTCGCCCGCAGTTGTTTGTAGATGTCTGCATGCAGGCTCTTCTCACTGGAGTTGGCTGGAACCTCAGTGTGGTTTTATTTCTATTTCCCTAATAGCGAGGGAACCTGAGCATTTTTTAGCATGTCTAGTAGCCTTTTGAGTTAGTTCTTTTAAAAGCGTGCTCACTGCCCTTGCCCGTGTCTTCGCGGGGTTGGGTCTTTGCTGCTGTTCCGGTTCTGAAGCTCTCTGTAGGCCTGGAGTTAGCCCCCGTCTAACTCCGTCTAACTGCGCTCTGTGGATCACTTCCTCCTGTTGCATGCCTCTGTGTTCATCATTTCCTTTGCTGTACAGAAGCTTCGAGGTTTGACTTAATGGCCTGAATTTCCTGTGCTTTTGGGGGTCTTTTATAAGAAGTCTTTGCTTACACCTATGTCTTGTAGAGCATTCTTTATATTTATCTCTAATAATTTGATGGTTTCTGGCTGATTTTTGTTTAAGATGAAAGGTGGGGGTGGGGTCTTGTGTCTTACTTGTAAAGACAATCTAATTATCCCAGCAGCCTTTGTTGAAGAAACCAACCTTTCTCCCTGGGTGGTTTTTGTTCTCTTGGCAAAGATTAGTTAACTCCATGTGTGGGCTCCCCTCTAGGGTTTCTGTTCTGTTCCGTTGATAGGCTCTGTTTTTGTACAAGTACCAGACTGTTTTGGTTAGCACTGCCCTTCTATACACCTTGAAATCTGGTTTTGTGATTCCTCTAGTTTTATTTTTGTGGTTTGATACAGCTTAGGCTATCCATGGTCTCTTGTGTTTCCAGGTGAAATTTTGTGTCATCCTATCTAGCTCTGAGAAGAGTGTTCCTGGGATTTTGATTGGGATTGCATTGAATCTCTGAATTACTTCCTGTAATATTGCATTTTGACAATGTTGATTCTGCCGATCCATGAGCATAGTAAATTTCTCCATCTTTTAGTGTTTTCTTCTATTTCTTTAATGTTTTGTAATTTTTATCATGGAGATTTTTTATCTTTTAGATTAGGCTTATTCCAAGGTATTTAAGGTTCCTTTCTGCTATTTTGCATAGAACTCATTTTTACAAGTTCTTCCTTGGATGTAGAGTTTGAAAATTGTAAAGAACAAAAGCATTTTTTTGTTGTTGTTAAAGATATATTGATTTTTATTGGAAAGTCAGATATACAGAGAGGAGGAGAGACAGAGGAAGATCTTTCGTCTGATGGTTCACTCCCCAAGTGACAACAATGGCTGGAACTGAGCCAGTCTGAAGCCAGGAGCCTCTTCTGGGTCTCCCACACAGGTGCAGAGTCCCAAGGCTTTGGGCCGTCCTCGACTGCTTTCCCAGGCCACAAACAGGGAGCTGGATGGGAAGTGGAGCTGCCAGAATTAGAACTGGCGCCCATTTGGGATCCAGCACCCTCAAGGCAAGGACTTTAGCTGCTAGGCAGTTGTGCTGGGCCCAAAAGCTTTCTTTGAGTTGGTTAAAGTAGTAATACTGTCTGTCATCAGTAGTCGGCACTGTTGTTCTTTTGTGGTTTTATAGTAATTGACTGCCATCTATTTTAGGATTTATATTTGTCAAAACCATTGTGAAATTTTGTGCTTTTAACTTTCTTAAGCCCTTCAGTAGCTTGACAATTTATTTGACTATTTTACTTTATTGGTGGAGTTTTAAATTTACAGAAAAATTATAATAGTATACATTATTTTAAATACTGATTCTAGAAATTCAACATTTAGCTTCATTTCCTTTTTTAATATAATTTTATTTTGCTTTTTTTTACTTTTTAAAATTATATTTTTGATAGTCTTTACATAATTAATTGGGGTAAAAATATTCAAGGGCTACAGGAAAGTGGGTAAGACTATTATTTCCCTATTGTTTCCTTCATGTTTCAAGGGGGTATTAAGGGAGAAGGCCCACCCAATTTCCCACACTCCCCACGTCCCGGATGTAGGGTATGTTCTGAGATACTTGCTCAAGTGGTTTTGATAGTTCACCAGTTATGAATTGCTGCCAATCTTGCCACTCCAAGCACTATGAGGTCTTTGAAGAATCCACTGATTGACATAGTCCATCATAGAGTCTCTGTTTGCCCCATATTTCGCTGCCAACATATAGCTGAGATGGTTGATTGACCTGTTCTGTCTTCTCTCTTTTCTTGGTTAGGGTTCTGAGTCTGCCATTTTGATTGGGGAGATCCCCAAAGAAACTTTGAGGTGTTCCCAGACCAGATTCTTGTATGTACTAGCAGGTACAGGGCCCGGCACAGTCCATGACCCTGATCAGCTGGTGGTTGCAATTGCTGGGTTGGTTCTGTTTTCAGCCCCAACTTCCACTGGAACCAATGGGTGTTGCAGTCCAGCCTGGTGCTGCCCAGCACATTCTCGGCCCTCACATAAACAAGTGGGAGCTGCAGCCTAGTTGGAGTGACCCGCAATAACCCCCACCAGGCCCGCCCCCTACCCTGGTTTGCCAGTATGTGTAGCAGTAGTCCAGTCTGTCCCACACCCCATTCCACCCCAGCCCCTGTCCTGGTTTTCATGCCCTCCCATGGAAGTGGTAACCCAAGAGGGAGGAGCCCACTATTTCCCTCCCAGGCCTCTCCCACTCCCAGATTATGCACTCTCCAGGTAGTTCTGTGGTTTGACTTGACAGAATTAGCCCCCAGTGCCAGCTTCTGCCAGCTGATGCTGTGGCTAAGCCCAACCAACCCTCACCCACTCTAATTTTGTTTGCACCAGTAGGAATAATCAGCCCAGCCTGGCTTTTCCCTGATCTAGTCCACATGAGGCGTACAGGTGTTGTAGCCCTGCTTAGTCTGGTCTGCCCCCATCCCAGCTCATGCTCTCCAGCGGGAGTAGCTGTCCAGCAAGGGAACCACCCCCCATATTCCCCCTGCCAGCTCTGCCCCCTCCCTTCCTGGTTCTCACGCGTGCTGGTTGGGTGCTGCAGTCACATCCGGTACAGGCAACCTCACCTTGGCATTCCGTATTGTGCACTGGTTTTTGTTGCGACCGAACCTGGCTCGACCCACACTGTTCTGGTGCCTGGATTTGCCAGTGGATGACGTGAACTGATTCAGCCTGGTCTTCCCCCATCCATGCCAGATGTATGCCTGTGGGTAACTCCATGGCCTGTTCTGAGCTGTTTCCTATCATGCTTCTTGTGCTTACCTGCAGGGACTGTGTCCTGCCAGAGGAGTTGCCCAGGCTCCTCCATCAGAACCTCTCCCAATGCCAGATTTTGCACATACCAGTGGGTCCATGAGCCAGCCCTACTCAGTTCACCTCCTGTCCTAGCAGGAACAGTGGCTTTTCCTGACTGGCCTTCAACCCAAACTGGTCCTTGCTGTTGGATGTTTCAGCCCAGCCATGGCTCGTCCATACCCACATATGGCTCACACATGGCTCAGTAGGGGTTGAGACCTTGCCTAGTCCATCCCACATCTACCCTGGTCCTCCAGGACACCAGGCGGTGTTGGAGTCTGGCCCGGCTCTGTGCATCCAGTCCCAGTCCACAATTGTGCCAAGGGAGACTACAACCATTTCCCGTTCAGAACGCAGCCCCCATTCCAGCCCACACACCCCTTGGTGGGAACCTCAACCCAGCTAGGGTTGTCCCCTTAGCTCCCCAACCAGGCCTGTTCCCAGCCATAGATCACACGCATGCCAGTGGTTGCTCTGACTCAGCTTGGCTCAATCCTTCATCTGTCCCGACCTCTGCCTTAGACACTGTGGCTTAGCGTTCCTGGCTCATGCAGACCAGTAGGTACAAGAGCCTAGCTCAGCATGACCTGTGCTCCCCTCTGGTCTCTAGTTTCGCTTGTGGCTAAGGTTTGCTCAGTCCTGCCCGGTCCTCCCTGTTCCATTACTAATTGACACATTACCCAGCTGTTGGAGCTACTTTGTCCAGCTTGTCCGACCCTCAGGTCTGGACCACATGTTCACCAGTGGGAGCTATGATTCGCCAAGGGAGTTTCCCAAGTTCCTTCACTTAATCCACTCCCAGACCCAGTTCTTATACATGCCATTGGGTTTAGGCCAGTTTCCGGTGAAGTCTGGCCTTCCATTTAGCCTTGTATGAGCTGGTTGCAGCCTGGCCCACCCCACACCCTATTCAGGATGCACATTTGGGTGCTGCTGCCCTGACCAGTCCAGACTGTTGGGGGTTCCTTTACCTGTGATTGATGGCAGGCTCCTTGGTCACACCTAGCTTAGTCCATCACCACCCCATCTCTTGAGCTAACCAGTGGGGCTAGAATTTCCACAGGGTTTGGCCCACACATCCCTCACAGAATCTGCCCCCGGTTATGGTTCTAGTGCTAGTTAATGTAATGGCCCTGCTTAATGTGACCCTTCTCCTGATCCATCATCATGTCAGGTAACAGGATATGATTCTGCTGGACAAGCCCTGAGCCATAGCTTTTGCATGGACTGGTATTTGGTGGTCAGCATTGTTCAGTGATTACAAGTTTTTCAAAGGAAGAGTTACTGCCATTGGAGATCTTTACGATTGCTTCACATCCTAGAAGCACAGTGGGTTCAACCTGGATCTACCTAAGCAGCGATTCAAAGAACCAAAACCCCAGAGCTCCCCGGCCGGGTGGCCAGCAGGCGGAGCCTGGCACCAAATGGCGCACTGGCCACCCGGGGACAGCTCACCACGTGCACATGGTGGCTGGCGTGGGATCCAGGCATGAGACGCCCCATCCTGAGACCCCATTTCCTTTTTTTTAAGATTTATTTTTATTGCAAAGTCAGATATACAGAGAGAAGAGACAAAGAGGAAGATCTGTTCGATGATTCACTCTCCAAGTGACCGCACAGGCCGGAGCTGAGCCAATCCGAAGCCTGGAGCCTCTTCTGGATCTCCCATGTGAGTGCAGGGTCCCAAGGCTTTGAGCCGACTTCTGCTTTCCCCGGCCACAGACAGGGAGTTGGATGGGAAGTGGCGCAACCAGGAGTAGAACCAGCACCTATATGAGATGCCAGCATGTTCAAGGCTAGGACTTTAGCTACTAGGCCACTGTGCTGGGTCCAGCCCTTTTTCTTTCCTTCACACATCCAGACACGTATATTTTCTTAACTCATCCTCATACACTTGTAGTTTTTTCTAAATCATTCTCTGGTATAACAGATGATTTTCTTTTCTCACTAAGTGACATTTTTATAACCACAGTACTTTGATCAGAATTAGGAAACAAACTTGGCTACCATACTGTGATCTATAGATGTTACATTTCATCCACTGTCCCAGTAGCATCTTTGTAGTCTGTCCCATCCAGGACTCGGCACACCCTGCTCCCTAACAGGAGCACAGGTCAGCCCTGGCTTTTAGGAGGTGTTCTCTTTAGTCTCCTGTAATCTGGAACACTCAGTGACACATTACTTTGTAGAGTGTTCCTTGAAAGTGTTTCTTGGCTGTATTCCTGGTTTATTCTTTGATTAAGAATGACTCCGGGATGATACATCAGCTTGGACCACTTGGTGCAGGTCTCCCCGCGAAGAGGCCAATTCCCCCTCCGCATAAGCACACTGGCTTGTGTGGGTCTGCTCATTTCCCTGCTGGGAAGCATCCCCTCAGTGTGGGTCAGCTTCATGAACTGAGTGTTAGCTACTGCCGGAAGGTGTTCTAATTTTAGCATTGCTTCTACAGTCACTTAATGGCTTTGCACTCTAAGGAGTTGTGTCTTTCTGTAAAGCTGTTCCGATGCGTGGGTTCTTTGTTCATTCAGTGGATCATAATCCTTGTCATGGTGTGGTTCCAGATGGGGCTAACAGGGTCCCTTTGACTCCTGACCTCAACTTAATGCTTCTGTTTTCCCCTTGTGTTTCATTAGCAAATCATACAACCATTATATCCTAAGATACTGTTTTGGGCATTTAAACAGCTGAGTGAATTATTAAGTGTCTTTATTAGTAAGTTATTCTTAACTATTTTTCAAATGAGAGTTGTGAAATCTGCCTAAGTCTGAATTTCAAGTTTCCAGGAATGAGTTGTAGGTTTCCATGTCGTGGTGCACTTGATCTGTTCGTTCAGCATACAGCATTCAGAAGGTTTGGGAGGAAGCTTAGTGTTCAGTGGTCTCTGCTTGGCCTCCTCCCACTCTTCTGCCTCCAGTGACACGGGGGGCTTACAGAGACACTTCTGCCCGCCTATAATTCACATGTTTGAAATTGTCTTCATTTATAAAAATATTTGTGTCCCGTATTTAAGTAATCATTTAAGTTAATTTAAGCCGTGGACACATCTTTTGTTAGATTTTCATGACAAGAAATAATTCTGGTCAGATGGATTGCATTATGATTAGTTTGACACAGATAAATAGCAAGTAAACATGGTGTAAGAGTTTTGAGTGTGCAAATTACATTTTTGCTTATTTTTACAGCTGAAAAATACAAGGACTTAGTACTGGATAATGCAAAAGCCGATAATGCAACTAAAAATGCAGAGCCACTGATCAATTTGGATGGTGAGTATTTAAAAGGGTGAAATTGAGTATCAGGTTTGTTTGTTTGTTTTTTAAACTTCCTAAGGTTTAGGTTTACACAGGTCTTAGTATATTAAGCATACTTTGGGACTGGCACCATGGTGTTAGTCAAGTGTCAAGCTTCCATCTGTGCTGCTGATGCCACGTTCGGGTGCCGGTTCAAGTCCTGGTTGCTCCACTTTTGAGCCCGCACCCTGCACCCACAGGGGAGGCTGAGGAAGCGCCAGGCGGTTGCCGCTGTGGCCCTTTGGGGAGTGAACCTTCTCCCTCTCCTTCCCCCCGTCCTCCCTCCTTCTCCCCCACTGTAAATCTGCCTTTCAACTAAAATGCTTAAAAATATATCCATCTTTGTGCTGACAGTGTTTTCATTGTTAGGCTTTCCCCTCCTCACCATCGAATAGCTGCATGTTACCATGCTCTTACTTGATTAACTCCTAGTAATTTTGATCTCTTGCTTTCTATTTAGTCACGGAGGTCATTGTTCTGCCTCCCTGGGTATACAAGGAGAGAAGTCCTCACATTTTGTTCTTGTCTTAGATCCCAGGTGTCTTCTGGTGTGGAGATTCTAATTACCTAGATTGTAATATGTTAAGTACTCTGCCTGCTGGTTCCTTGGGACGTAAAACTGATGAATTATCCTCAAAAATGAGGAAGCCTGTTGGACACTTCAGGGCCGCTGCCTAGAGAAAACTGCCCATTGATGGGATCTGTGGGTTGGAAGGAATAACCTTGGGAAGAAATGTTAATTAAAAATGCTGCCTACGATGAGCCTCGCAGAAATTTACAGGGAAAACTAACAGGAGTTCAGTCATTTTGACTGATGAAATATATTACTGGAAAGACCAGTTATCTCATCAGTCTAACTGTTGACATTTTCAAGTTATGTGTTCATCAGTATATCCATAATTATGTTTGTGGAACTGTAAAGGGTTTTCTTGTTGGTTCACTGTGTTCATGCTTAATCTGTTATAGTAAATAATCCTGATTTCAAGGCTGGTGTGATGGCTTTGGCTAACCTCCTTCAGATTCAGCGTCATGACGATTACCTGGTGATGCTTAAGGTCAGTTTCACACTCTTAATTCTTGACAGAAACTCTGTGTATACAGAAAAAAAAAATGTATTTATTTTTCTAAATATGAGCCACTGGATGGACATTTAAACTTAGGGTTGAGTGACTGGAGTACAGGGGAGGACTGTATGGGCCACGAGACAGATTTCCTCACTGTAGATTGCCTAATAGCTGATACGGAGGAATGTTAGCTCCATGCTGCCCCTTACTGGACCCTGACAGAGACGGTCCCCCACACGGCCCCTGACGGAGATGATCTCGTGCAGTCTTCTCAGCAGTCAAAAAATGACATACAGGAGCCCGGGACAGTGGTCTAGCAGTTGAAGTCCTAGGCTTGAACATGCTGGGATCCCAAATGGGCACCGGTTTGTGTCCCGGTGGCCCCACTTCCCATCCAACTCCCTGCCTATAGCTTGGGAAAGCAGTCAGAGATGACCCTAAGCCTTGGGACCCTGCACCTGCGTAGGAGACCTGGACTAGGCTCCTGGCTCCTGGCTCCTGTCTTCAGATAGACTCAGCTCCAGCCGTTGCAGCTGCTTGGGGAGCAAATCATCAGATGGATCTTCCTCTCTATCTCTCTTCCTCTCTGTATATCTGACTTTGCAATAAAAATAAATCAATCTTAAAAAAAGGGGGGGTGGCATGCAGGAAAAAGACTGTAAAGAGGACACAGAAAGTGATGCAAAGTGATAGAACCAGTGTTTAATATAAGAACTCGGAGTGATGCTGTGGGTTCACGGCTTCCCGGATGTGTTCACTGAGGTTACAAGAATGGCTAATGGTGGTGGAGGGCAGTGGCCAGCAGTCCGGGGGAGTGGCGCTCCAGATACCAGGCTTTGTTGAGGTTTTTTCTGGGAATTGTTACTGATTTTACAAGAGGTTAAGAGTTTTTGATAAGACCTTGTGCCTGTGAATTATTTTAAATTAAGCACTTTCGCATTAAAATGACAATTTTGCTGAGGCTAGATTAAACCAGAATTGATAGTATTTAGGATTATATATATTAAATATATATAATAGGTATCATGTGGGAAGTGCTGATTCTTAGACTCTAATAGTCTGCACTGAATCCGCAAGTCATCTTGGATTTTCTGAACCCAGATTGGATGTCAGGACTAAACTTGCTGTAATGAAATTTAGCTGTTTCAAAGTCTTGTTCCTTCCTCGGTCATATATGTTGTCACGGAACGGTTCGGTTGTCATCAGAAACTGGAGCAAGACAGCACACAGTTAACGGGGTGCGGGTTCCTATGTTAGACTTTGAAAGTATAAACCAGCTATGGCAAGAAGTTGTCTCTTGTGAATTATCTTGAGGTATTCAAACAGTGCCTGATAGTAAGGAAAAGCTTAATTGTCAAGCATGAGTATGTCCCCTGTGGCAGTCAATGTGTAATACATTTGTAACCACAAATATGTACAGAACCAGCAGTATTTTTAATCAGACCAAGTGCTGAGGCTCTTTTCTAGACCCAGAGGAAAAGAGCATTAAACCGGGTATAAAAAGTAAACATGTTGTTTTGGGTTTCTTAGGCGATCCGCATTTTGGTTCAAGAGCGCCTGACACAGGATGCAGTTGCTAAAGCAAACCAAACAAAAGAGGTGTGTATGTACATGTATTGTTAATGCCTTGTTATTGAAAGTCCATCTGGTGTTAGGGTAGCACAGAGGATTCACTTGTTTCAGTGCAATTGAGTTGGTTGCAGGTGCAGTGAACACACCCAGTCTCTGGGCTGCATGCTGGAATTTAAAAAACAAAGAGCACTTGAGGGAAGATGCCAGCATGGCGTGCGGGCCAGTGACTCTGCCCGGTTGGAAGGTTCTCCCCTTGTGGAATTTGGTCTGCATTTTCCCTGACTTGCTTTAGCTTAGGCCAGCAGGGTGAAAGGTTACATGTCAGCGCTGTGAGGGTCCCCTGAAACACTTGGCTTCATCTTTAGCATTTGGGGTGCACCGGGCTACTGGGAACTGGATTCGTGATTCAGCTTTTTTCTCCCACCTTGTAGAACAATCTGTGGTTCTGACTTCACAGTGTGAAGTGTGGGAGGCAGCGCACAGTTTGCATGATAAAACTTGGTTTTGCTGTTTCAGATCTTCACGTTACCTCAAACACCAGCCCAGAATAATGTAGTAGAGAAGTTCTCAAATTCATTGTGCTTATTTGTGATTGTTACAGCTAGCATTTGGGGCTTGTGGTCATTTTCAGGACTAGCTGTGCTTTTCCATTTTAGATGACAAAACAGTGTTGTTAACTGTAGTCTCCTGTGTCTCTCCCCCCCATCTTTTTTAAAGGGCTTGCCTGTTGCTTTAGACAAACATATTCTTGGTTTTGACACAGGAGGTAAGTGAATTTTAATTCAGACTCTGAGACACAGTGACTATTTGAGGGAAACACTGTAGGGAAAAAAGGTCTGGTCTAAGTAATGCTTGCAGTTTCCTGTGAACTTTTTCAAGATCTCTGATGGAATGTTTTTCTGAAACCAGATGCAGTTCTTAATGAAGCCGCTCAGATTCTGCGACTGCTGCACATAGAAGAACTTAGAGAGCTGCAGACAAAAATCAACGAAGCTATCGTAGCCGTTCAGGCGATCATCGCTGATCCAAAGACAGACCACAGACTGGGCAAAGTAGGCAGATGAACCGTGAGCTCAGCCTTCCCCGCTACGTCACTGGTGGCATGTATTTGGGAATCTCATGGGAGGAAGCCCGGGAAATTGTTCTAGATATGCCACCACTGCTTTTTTTCTTTAATAAAGTTTGTGAAAGTGGACTTTTTCTTGTAATATTACAAGAAACTATAGATCCATAAGTTGTAGGAAAATTTAAATTTTTATTGGAATAATCTAGAAAAATTGAGAACTATAACATTACATCTTTGGCATTTATAAATGCAGTACTTGTGGTACTTCAGAGGCACTGAAAATTGAATCCTAGCACCTTTTGATAGGAATGCACTTCCGCAGAGGTAAAAGCTTATAAGTTTGGCCGGGAAGCTAAGGGCATCGCTTCCCATCAGTTACACAGAGCCTCTCAGTCAGCGTCTGTGACCACATGTGAGTTCTTGGCCAGGTATGCTCTTAAACTCTTAATTTGTTCTTAGATGAATTTGGTTTTTTAAATACTATATAAATGTTAATAAAAAGTTGCTTTAATAAGCAACAGTTGTTACCTGTTTTAACTTTCAGTAACAACCTTTGCTGAAATATACAGTAGTAGTAAAGATTGAGGTATAAACTTTTCACAAAATATACTGTCTTTTCACAAAAAATGTTCATTTTGTAGATCCAGATACTGTAACCGCCAATTCCTTTTTCACTTTCTTTGCAGCGAATGTTCTTTAGGGTCAGGATTCTGGTTGTAAACGCCAAGTCCTCTGCTGGTGCAGTATTTATTTTCTTCCTGGGAGGGAAACGGGCAAAGTAGGTATTTTGTTACTGAGTTACAACAGCAAGTCTGTGTATGTATAGTTGAGCTAGGAAAACAGGGTTGTGAAGACTGGCTTCCCTGTGTATGTGCTGCCCTTAAAGTTTGCCAGCTTCTAGTAGCTGTCTCTATTGGCAGCAAGGTCTGTATCCGTTACCATGGAAATTGCAGCCCAAGCATTTACCTGTGGGGCAGAAGGGGTGGACGGCAGTGATCCCGTAGAGATGAGAGCGCTGCTCAGGGAGATACTCATCCGTCAGCTGGCCGGAGTGTCTGTCCACTGACAGGACGCCATCCCTGTTCCCAGGAAGGAAGGCAGGCAGAGAAGTCAGACACAAAATGTGAGCTTCCATAGAGAAAAGTGTTGGCTTCCTAGCTTCATTTTAGGTATGAAAAGTTGGTTTATTAGTTCACAATGTAGCTCCCAGACCAGTGTCACCTAGGCACCTGTTAGTTTGGGGGACACCTCTCTGAAGTAGGAGACCCTCTGGTCGGAGCTCACTGCTGCCAAGTCCAGCAGGATGTGTGTGGGTACACCCGGAAAGCTGCCTGCTCTTAGAGGAAGACTGGGATTGTTTCAGAGAAAGAGTAAAAGCATTCCTGTTCAGCAGTAAGTGATGTCTGCAGTGTCAGTACAGCTTACAACAGTTTGGACATCACGTCGTCTTGGAAGCCCAGACTTCAACTCATGTGCTTCCTCTTTAGATACAGTACTGCCAGACAGCTTCCTCGCTCTAAAGCAGAAGCACTTCCAAAGCACCACCTTGAGGAATGCTATTGCCGGTGGACAGTGAGGGGGCTCAGCAGAGGACTCCCTTATTCTTATTCTTATTCACTCCCTTATTCTCAGGATGGCATGTGCTCTGGGACAGTCTGCACCTCGCCTCACCTCCTCCAGTCGGTGTAGTAGAAGTGGTTCAGGTGGCTGACCACGCTGAAGGGGTAGTTGAGGTTACTCTGGATGACGTGCCGGCCGCTTCCATCACGCCGTGTACACTCCAGTTTTCTGGTTCCTTTTAAAACATCAAAGGGCAGTGGTGGAAATAAAGTCCTCTCATGCCAAGGAAGAGAAAAAAAGCACTTTTTCAATTACACTTGTTTGGCTTGAGGAGTCTGCTACTAGGGCAGACTAGCAACAGAGTGTATACTGCCACCACATCAATTAGCAACTAGAATTTCCCATTCTATCACTTGTCCAATTTATTGGGTAGCATTCTTGGTTTTTATCAGAATTTGGGAGCTAGGGCTGTGCTGCAGCAGGTAAAGCTGCTGCCTGTGGCCCTGGCTGCTCCACCTCCAACCCAGCTCTGCTAACGGGCAGGGGAACACAGCAGAGGACGGCCCAGTGCTTGGGCCCCTGCACCCACATGGAGACCTGGGACAAACTCCTGGCTTCAGGATGAAGCAGCGGGGTCACAATCTAACTCTGCCATTCAAACAAGCCAATCTTTAAAAAGCAAACCCTTGGTTTATTATAAAAACCATTACAAAATATTGCTTCTCACACCCACTGGCACACAGCGCCACCTCCTGCCCACCGGTAGCATTACCTGCATCTGCCCAGCAGAGCATTTCGGAGACGGTATCAAAGGTTAGGCCATTAGGTAATCCAATGTCTTTGCTAATCAGAATTCTTCGACCGGCTCCATCTAAAGAAGATGTTTCAATTTTAGGAGCTTCTCTATTCCAGTCTGTCCAGTACAAGTTACTGTAGATAAATTTTAAAAATCAAGATTGTAAAAGAAGTTAATAGAAGATAGCATCCAGGGTGGCCTGTGATCGCAGGCCCTGGTATTCACAGCCTGAAATGACCTTGAATTTGGGCTAGATTTCGTGTCCTGCTTCTTGCACTTGAGGATGGCAGGAGCAGTGTGCTGTCCCTCAGCATTACCTCTGGGTGCCTGCTAAGGAAGCTGGGTGCTGGGGGATACACAGCAGCCTGTGCATACAGGCCCATGTGGTACTGTCAGGGCAAGTGTGTCACTAGAGTTACTCCACAGCCTTGCAGTCTTCTGGTTATTGTAACTGTGTACAGACCCGTGCACATCCTGGCCCTGCCCTGGATCCGCCTAGGTTGTACACTGCATCTTGGGTGGAAACCCTCCACACGACCCGCCTGCTATACCTCGTCCCTCCTCAGCAGCCCTTGTTACATCTACGTAGCAGAATCCAATGGTGCAGGCAAGGATTACAGGCTGACAGTTAAAGCACGAGGAGTCAGGAAAGCCCTTAGACTTCCAATGAACGGGACGAGCAGCTGAGACCAGGAGCGGGAGAGAAGTGGTCACACAGGCGTCATCTCTTCCTGCCGGGCAGGTGAAGCCCAGAGCACTGAGTGCCACAACACAGCTGGAGGCTTGTCCACGCATGCTCAGCTGGGGGCGGGGAGGCAGGGCCTGTGTGTGTCCTTCCTGTGCATCCTGGGTTCTGGCTCCTCCCACCCAGCCTGATTTAAGGCCATTCAAAACAGGAAGCCCAGAATGAACGCACACAGAACCTCAGCATTTGGCGCAAGCTACTGCTGGGTTCTTTGAGTGACATCTACGGAGAGAGAAATACTTAAGAAAGCTTAACTATTCCACCAAGCAATGGAGGAAGACTGGGTCACATGGTCCCATTCAGGCCTGGCTCAGGGTGTTAGAGGGTATTCTTTTGGCTGATGTGACTGGAAAAGACAGACATACTTGCCCAGTGTGGGAAACCACTGAAGTCCAGCATCGAGCTCTGGGCACTCGGGCCATTCAGCAGCAGGAAGCCCCACTGTTGGGCTGAACCCCACTTTCTAGACCTGCTGCCAAGAGGCCTACCTCACTTCCCAAGGCAGCCCGTTCTCGTCAGTGGACACCCTTGTCTTGCTCACTCTAACAGGATGCAAGCTCTGCTCTCAACAACAGCTAGCTTGGCCTGGAACGGCCCCTGGAGCCTACTCAGGCCTTCGGCCATCTGACTGTGTATGTGTGACCTCAGACCTGCTCCACCCAGGCCTTCCCATCTGAGGGCTTCAAGTCGGTCTACAGGGGAAAGGAGAGGCGGGGAGCCCGGCTGACCCTCCGGCTGGATCCACGGCGATGGCGCGGGGATTCACCAGGTCCACGTCGAAGAGGGTCCTGCGCTCGGAGCCGTCCAGGTTGGCCCTCTCCACTCTGTCCCGGCCACTGTCCGTCCAGTACATGGTTCTGTGGACGTAGTCAACAGCGAGTCCTTCGGGGCTCAGGAGCCCTGCAACAAAGAACATGTGTAAGTTAGGAGCAGCGCCCTGAAGCAGAGCATCAGCTACAGCTGACCAAGGGGCTCCGAGTCCCAGGATGAGATCCTCTGGTTCCTTTTTCTGCCCTCTTCCTCTTCCACACTAACAGACCTCCCAGCCTCTGGGTGCTGGGCGCCTGCATGGTAAACCCTGGCCACAGCCTGGGGCTCCAAGTCCAGAGTGTGTGTGTAGAACTGCACCTGCCCCGTAGAGTCCCCGGCATGGACGTGGGCTCAGGGTGGGGCTGTGGAGGGAAGCTGACCTGAGCTGATGATGGTCTCGGGTTCGGCTCCCGCCTGCAGACGGGCGCGACTGATGGTTCGCCCTGCGACATCCGTCCAGTACACCGTGCCTTCCTGGCAGTCGTAGTCAATCCCCACGATGATGGAACCCTTCACAGACCAAAACCACACAAGTCAGCATTCTTTGTACACTTCTCCGACACTGGATCCACAGGCAGCGCAGTCCTTGAGGTGACGCTGGGCCAGGTCCAGCGTGTGATGTCATTCATCTATAGCTGGACCAAACCCGAACGCTTCCAGTGCTGCCCACGCTTTCTGGAAGGGCCTCCCTAAAACTTGCCACCTGTGTCAGCTCCCGCCCCCAGTGCGCTCTGCACACAGCAAGGGCCAGTAGGTGGATACCAAGGGAGCTAGGGATGGTGGGGACCCAGCTTCCGGCTAGTTCAGCTCCCCTCCCTACTGCACTGGTGACAGCCCTTTAAAAGGCCACACGCAGGACTCAGCTGGATGCACCCCAGTCCAAGAAACACTGTAGGCCTGGGGCCCTGGTTGATATCCGCTCAAGAAATGATGAGTGGAGAAGAAGGGACTTCATGTCCACTGACTGCCAGGGTTCTCAGAGGAAAACAAAATGTCCCAGTCCCAGATTTTTCCTTAAGTGGCCGTGGGTAGGGAAGTGCTGGGCTGCAGGGCCATGGACTGTCCATGTGGACCTGAAGCCCATGCCAAAAGGAACATGCGTTTATCATTCAGACTGACCGGCCAAGGCCACTCCGTGGATTGGCTCATTGGGTTTCAGCCACGTGGAAAAGGACCTGTGGTCAGGATCCAGACGTGAGGGAAGATGGACACTGAACCCTAGTCCCCAGTCGCAGCCACGGGGTAGAGACCCCCTCCTCCCCGAAGTGGCAGCCCTACAGGGTGTGGCTCCTGTGCAGCTGAGGTCCCCTGGCCGTTTCTGGGACCTGCTTTGCCTAACCTCCCAGCTGAAGAGCAGGGTCCCTAGGACATGGCCCCTGCTTCCCGAGCCAGCAGGCCCCTTATTATAGGGTACTGCCCCTCCCTTTAGAGAGGCCATTTTTGCATAGTGGGGAAGGAGAAAGGGCCTCCCCAGTAAGGCATCCCCACCCATGAGGGAGACGACTCTGGCACCACTGCTGGCCTTCCCGCTCCGGGACCCGCTCAGCCCTGAGCAAGGACAGCGTGGAGCAGGATGACTGCACAGGCTTGGAGGCGGCCATGCCCCTGGCCAGTCCCAGCATGCTGCCTGGCACGAGCTGGCCAGCAGGGTGTGGAGGCCGGGCCTTCTGGCCAAGTCAGTGGGGGTGCAGGCTCCACCCCCGGCTGGGAGAAGTCCCCCTTACATGCACTGACAGCAGGGTCTTGGCCTTGTCCTTCAGAAGCGTGGTGCCCTGCAGGGGCACCTGGCCGATGCGCTGCACCTGGGCATAGAGCAGGAAGTCACCCACGGGCGGAGCAGTGACATCAGGCCGCGGCATGGGCAACATCGGGGGAGGCACCGTCCCAGGGAGACCTGTGTGGGAAAGCAGCGGGCTGTGAGGGGGTCAAGTTGCTACCCGTGATGCCTGCATCTCCTGTTGGTGCTGGTTCGAGTCTCAGCTACTCCACTTTGTACCAGCTTCCTGCCAAAGTGCCTGGGAAAGCAACAGAACAAGGTCCAAGTGCTTGGGCCCCTGCACCCACGTGGGAGTCCCTGAAGAAGCTCCTGGCCTTGACCTGGCCACTGTGGCAATGTGGAGAGTAAAGCAGCAGATGGGAGATCTTTCTTGGTCTCTCTCCCCCCACCTAACTCTGACTTTCAAAGAAACAAATACTAAAAAAAAAAAAAGAGCCAGAACTCTGGTGTAGCATATGAAACCTCTGCTGACGGTGTCAGCTGGTTGGAGTACAGCTGCTGCACTTCCAATCCTACTCCCTGCGGATGCTTCTGGAAAAGCAATGGGAGATGGCCCAACCCTTTAGGCTCCTGACACACGGGGGATCCGAAGAAGCTTCTGGCTCCCAACTTTGGACAAGCCCGGCTCTGCCTGTTGCAGCCACTTGGGGATGACCCAGCAGATGGAAGATTCTCTCTGTTGTAGCTTTACCTTTCAAATAACAATAACAATAAATCACTGGGGGAGAAAAATCAGCCAATGCTGTGCTTCTCCTGGGACCCCAGCGTGGCACGTGTCCTTCAGTGTTCCCCAGTGCCCTACACTCCACATGTCTGCTTTACAGAAAGGGTTAAGGGCAAACCCCAGCACCCCGTTCAGATGGTTAGGGTCTGACCTGGCATCTGAGCGACTCTCCTGGCAATCTTTCCCCACTGCCCGGAGGGAGGGCAGCCCGAGTGCTTACATGCGGGAGTGATGCCCGGCTGGGAGCGTGTGCCTGCCACCTCTCTGCCGTCTTTGTCCACACACCAGCAGAAGTCGCTCTTGCCGTGACACTGCAGGGGCACGAAGTGGCCCAGGTCATCACACTGTGGCACGTACTGGTCGTCCCGGGCGCTGCCCCCATAGTGTTCGAGCAGGCTTTCCTTCCAGCGCTCACACACGGTCCGGGGCCTCTGGGTTGGTCCTGGGTAGACAGGAATAAGTGCCACCCGACAGGAAGACCAGCAAAGGCTGACAGGTGGCTCATGACCCCCCACCTCTGCCCTCTGCCCTCTGTCCAGCACCAGGTTCTCAGCCAGCCCGAGGACTGCACCAGGGAAGTGGGTGGTTCTGGGAGTTCTCTGTGGCACTCACTGTGGTTCTGTCACCTCGGGCCAGGTCCATCAAGGCCACATGGAAAAACAGAGAGGTCAGGTGTGCAGTGTGGAGGGCAGCAAGTTGGCTCTGGTCACGAGAGGCCCACAGGCCACTCCTGGCCCAGTGCCTGAGCATGCTCTGCAAGTGGCTTTCACCTTAAAGCCCGCCCTCTCCTGCTTGTTCCAGGACCTGCCACCGCACAGTGGCCTGTGCTCCCTGCAGGACATCACCCAGAGCCTGGCCTTGCCCGGGGCATCTGTGTCTGTGGACAACTTGCCGGCAGTGAGCGAAGCATGATGCAGTTGTGGGAAACAGCTGTGCAGACTCTCAGGACAACCCATTCCCATTAGTCTCAGTCATCTTGCTTCAGGGCCACCCTCAAAGCAGACCCCTTGTTGCCGATCCCTGGCACCCTGTCACAGTGTCACAGCCCCACTCTCTCAGTGTCCTCCCCTCCTTGCCCCTCCCTCACTGCCATGTTAAAGACCGGCCACACTCGGGGGCCACCATTGTGGCTTAGCAAGCTAATCCTCTGCCTTATGGGCAGCAGTTGGAGTCCCAGATGCTCCACCTCTGATCCAGCTCCCTGCTAATGTGCCTAGGGAAGCAGTGGAGGATGCCCAACCCTGGCTGTTGAAGACATTTGGGGAGAGAATCAGTGGATGGAAGATCTAACTCTGTCTTTCAAGAAAAAAATATCTTTTAAAAAATACAAACAAATCAGCAAATCCAGCTAGTCTGGGCCATAGAGCAATCTCCAGCCAGGCTTCTGCCAGCAGAAGTGCTGTCCCCACCATGGTGACTCCATCTGAAGATGCTGCTGTAGGGGTCGAAATGATTGCTGTGGCAGCGTAATCCAAAGAATTCAAAGAGAAGGATGGTGCTTCTTCCTTTTCAATTCCTGCCACTCAGCTTATGCTCTGCGGTCACTCAGCTTACACTCTGCGGTCACTCAGCCGAGCACCCATAGGCTCTCCAGGTACATGACGGAACCCGTGGTATGACCCCAGAATCTGTCCCCTCAAGCCTGCCCCTGTCCCAGTCTCCAGTCAGCAGCGGCCCCACCAATCTCCACGGCTCAGACGCCCTGGCCAGGCCTCCTCCGCTGCTCTGCCCGTGGTGTGATGGGCCACGAGAGCTTGCAGCTCCATGGTCATGGTCTCCTCACCGCTCCCCACCTCCAGCCCACTGCCCTGGCCGTACCCCACCTGCGGCTCCCGCTGGGTCTTCTCACTGGGCACCATGCCAAGCTCTGGGGAACAGCTGTCCCCTCGGGTGGCTTGGAAGGGGCCCTCCCTATTCCATCACTACTTCTCATTCTGGCTTTGGCCATGTCCTCTGCCTCGGACTGAGCAGGCATCCTCACCTGCTTTGAGCGGGTGTTGCTGCACAGACGAAGCAGCTCGGGAATGGCAGCCAAGGCCTGACCAGAGCCAAGAGGGAAGTCTGGGCACAAGCAAGTCAATACCAAAGAATGTGGCCCTACTCCGCTCATTGCCTTGGCAGGCTTTCAGCCACCCTGCACGGCCCCATCCCAAACATGTCTGCAACTTCAGGCCAGTGCCGGAAAGCAACTGCCTGCGATGCTGCTATCCCAAATGGGCACTGGGTCATGTCCTGGCTGCTCCCGTTCTGATCTGGCTCCCTACTAGTTTGCCTGGAAAGCAGTGAAAGATGGCCCAGGGGCCTGGGCTCCTGTACCAGGTGGGAGACTCGAAGAAGCTGCTGCCTGCTGGCTTCAGAACGGTCCAGCTCTGGCAGTTGCAGCTGTTCAAGGAGTGAACCAGTGGATGAAGGATGTCTCTCCCCTACTCTCTAAAATTCTGCCCTTCAAGTAAGTAAGCCTTTAAAAAAAACTTTGGTTTATGTATTTATTACACTTTTCATCATATTAGAGCTGGAGTAGGGAACCTTTTTTATTGCCAAGGGCCCTTTGGTTATTTCTAATGAGTCACACACAATTATTAGCTTAAAAATGAGCCTGCGGGCCCGGCGCGGTGGCGCAAGTGGTTGAGGTCCTCTCCTAGCATGCCCGGGATCCCATATGGGCGCCGGTTCTAATCCCGGCAGCCCCGCTTCCTTTCCAGCTCCTTGCCTGTGGCCCGGGAAAGCAGTCGAGGACGGCCCAAAGCTTTGGGACCCTGCACCCGCGAGGGAGACCCGGAAGAGTCCTGGCTTTGGATCGGCATAGTATCGGCCCGTTGCGCTCACTTGGGGGGTGAATCATCGGACGGAAGATCTTCCTTTCTGTCTCTCCTCTCTGTATATCTGCCTTTCCAATTAAAAAAAAAAAAAAAAGAGCCTGCCATAAATTGAGTATAATCGAGTTCTATCCACAGGTGCCTCGGCAGGTTCACACCAAATGATTTCAGAGGCTTCACACACCTGCGGCTGGATGAGCCCCACCCATTTCAGTGCTCTCCTCCTGCTTATAAAGACATCTGCTGTAAGAACCTCATGCCGTCACACGGGCAGCAGCCGCACAGAGCTCATGGCTACCAGGTCTCTCTCTCTCTCTCTCTCTCTCTCTCTCTCTCTCTCTCTCTCTT
>NW_024466643.1:0-32330 GCF_017591425.1 Ochotona curzoniae | reverse complement strand
GGGTCCTCTTCCGTTCAGTAGCATTCTTTTCATCACATGCTGTTCCAACGTTTCCCTTAAGAAATTATATCATGGGCCCAGCGTGGTAGTCTAGTGGCTAAAGTCCTTGCCTTGCACGCACAGGGATCCCAAATGGGCATTGGTTCATGTCCTGGCAGCCCGCTTCCTATCCAACTACCTGCTTGTAGCCTGGGAAAGCAGGGAAGGTGGCTCAAAGCCGTGGGACCCTGCACCCGCGTGGGAGACCCGGAAGAAGTTTCTGGCTCCTGGCTTCAGATCAGCTTAGCTCTCAGTTGCAGCCACTTGGGGACTGAATCAGTGGATGGAAGACTTTTCTCTCCGTCTCTCCTCCTCTCTGTATACCTGACTTTCCAAGAAAAATAAATTTTTAAAAATGTTTTTTTTTTTAAAGATTTATTTTTTATTATTTTTTCATTGGAAAGGCGGATATACAGAGAGGAGAGACAGAGAGGAAGATCTTTCGTCCGATGATTCACTCCCCAAGTGAGCGCAACGGGCCGATGCTATGCCGATCCGAAGCCAGGAGCCTCTTCCAGGTCTCCCACGCGGGTGCAGGTTCCCAAAGCTTTGGGCCGTCCTCGACTGCTTTCCCAGGCCACAGGCAGGGAGCTGGAAGGGAAGCGGGGCTGCCGGGATTAGAACCGGTGCCCATATGGGATCCCGGGCGTGCAAGGCGAGGACCTTTAACCACTTGCGCCACCACGCCGGGCCCTAAAAATGTTTTTTAAAGATTTATTTTTATTAATTTTTTATTGGAAAGGCAGATATACAGAGAGGAGAGACAGAGAGGAAGATCTTCCCTCCGATGATTCACTCCCCAAGTGAGTGCAATGGCCGATACTATGCCGATCCGAAGCCAGGAGCCTCTTCCAGGTCTCCCACGTGGGTGCAGGGTCCCAAAGCTTTGGGCCGTCCTCAACTGCTTTCCCGGGCCGCAGGCGGAGAGCTGGAAGGGAAGCGGGGCTGTAGGGATAGAACCGGCACCCATATGGGATCCCGGCATGTGCAAGGCGAGGACCTTAACCACTGTGCTACCACGCCGGGCCCTAAAAATGTTTTTAAATTAAAAAAAACCAGAAGTTGTATCATGATTAGTGACAAGTAGAACACAATCTTAAATTCTGAGTGTGTTCCACAAAGCCTTATATACGTTACTGCATGTAATCACAAGCATGCTGTCAGGCAGGTACTATTATTTGCTTGGTTTCATCAATGAGGAAAGTAAGGCTTGCAGAAGTTAAACAATTTGCTGAAAGTCACTCAAGTAATAATTATTACAAATTATCACTACTACTAATTAGTAATAATTAGTAGGACTGGGTATCAAAGCCATTTCGCTGCCTTTGTGGGAGAAATATACCTTTATAGCCTTAGGAAAAAACTATAACACCTAGGCCAGGCACGATGGTCCAGTGGTTAAGTCCTCACTTCTATGTGCTGGAATTCCATATGCACTCTGGTTCATGTCCCAGCTGCTCCACTTCCCATGCAGCTCCCTGCTTGTGGCCTGGGAAAGCAGTCAAGGATGTCCCAAAGCCTTGGGACCCTGCACCCGCATGGGAGACTGGAAGAAGTTCCTGGCTCCTGACTTCAGATCAGCTCAGTTTTGGCCATTGGTGCCGCTTGGGGAGTGAACCAGCAGACAGGTGACATTTTTCTCTGTATCTCCTTCTCTGTGTAAATTTGCCTTTCCAATAATAATAATTTAAAAAGTTTTCTTTATAAAGAAAACTGTAACCGGCTGATGTGGTATTTGCAGTGAACATGTGCTTGGTGAGTAAAGAAAGGGCAGAGTACGGCTATCCACTATAAAGATTTATTTATTTTTTAATTGGATAGGCGGATATACAGAGAGGAGAGACAGAGAGGAAGATCCTCCATCCGATGACTCACTTCCCAAGTGAGTGCAATGGCCGATGCTATGCCGATCCGAAGCCAGAAGCCTCATTCCGGGTCTCCCATATGGGTGCAGGGTCCCAAAGCTTTGGGCCATCCTCGACTGCTTTCCCAGGCCACAGGCAGGAAGCTGGATGGGAAGCGGGGCTGCCAGGATTAGAACCGGCGCCCATATGGGATCCCGGCGTGTGCAAGGTGAGGACCTTAACAACTGCGCCATCGCGCCGGGCCCAGCTATCCACTATACAGTGCATGAGGTGTGAGACATTTTCCTTAGGGCTGGAAATACAGAAATGACCTGACAAAGGCCTCTGTCCTCAGCAAGTTTGTAATCAGTCAACCATGGGAGAGAAATAGGTGCAACACAGTGAGTGGGTGGTGAGTTCACTTCTGATTCCAGATTGCCAAGGACACAACAGAAAGGAGAAAAACAGTCAAGAAAGACGTTAGGAAAGAATGGATTTTAGGGCCCGGCGCGGTGGCGCAAGTGGTTAAGGTCCTCGCCTTGCATGCCCGGGATCCCATTTGGGCGCCGGTTCTATCCCGGCAGCTCCACTTCCCTTCCAGCTCCCTGCCTGTGGCCCGGGAAAGCAGTCCAGGACGGCCCAAAGCTCTGGAACCGTGCACCCGCATGGGAGACCCCGAAGAGGTTCCTGGCTTCGGATCGCCATAGTATCACCATAGTTGAGCTCACTTGGGGAGTGAATCATCGGACAGAAGATCTTCCTCTCTGTCTCTCCTCTCTGTATATCCGCCTTGCCAATAAATAAATAAATAAATTAATTAATTAAAAAGAATGGATTTTAGTCCGTGCAATGGCTCAGTGGCTAAATACTCGCCTAGCGTGTGCTGGGATCGCCTACAGATGCCGGTTCACATCCTACTGCAGCTACTTGGGGAGTGAACCAGCAGACAGAAGATCTTTTTCTCTCTCTTTGCAAATCTCTTTCCAATAAAAATAAATAATTCTAACAAAAAAAAAAAGACTGGATTTCTTTAGTTCCTTTGAAACTAAAACAGGATTATACTACATTGGTACTCACATAGCAGGAACTAATGCACTTTTTTTAAAAGATTATTTATTTTTCATTGGAAAGTCAGATATATAGAGAGGAAGATCTTCCACTAATTCACTCCCCAAGCGGCCACAATGGCAACAGCTGAGTCAATCCAAAGCCAGGAGCCTCCTCCGGGCCCCCAAAGCAGGTGCAGGGTCCCAAGGCTTTGGGCCATCCTCAGCTGCTTTCACAAGCAGGGAGATGGATAGGAAGTGGGGCCGCTAGTACACAAACCGGTGTCCATATGGGATCCCGACACATACAAGGTGAGAACTTTAGCCAGCAGGCTACTGCACCTGGCCCAATACTTCTTAAAATAAGTTTTACTCATCTATCTGGTTCAAATAAATCTCATCTTTTGAAAACATCTTAAAGGAAGAGCTACTCTCTAAATACGTTCGAGTTATATGACACCACATTTTTTCTCCCACAGATATAGGAAAAACAATGAAAAAAAGTTACTGGTTACATAACTGTCCTGTGTTTGAACTACTTACAGCAAAACCAACACCAATTTAACGTTCAAAAAGCAACAACAAAAAACTCAGGAAAACAAAGAGCTAAAACTTACTGTATTTCAAGCTACAGCTCCGGGGGGAAAAAAAAAAAAGGTCAAACTCAACATTTTATTTTTAGGTTTAAAAAAAAAAAAGTTCAAAAAAAAAGTTCAGATTTTCCATATTCATTCCCCTCCTTTCTTCTCTATAATTTACACCTACAATAAAATTAAGTGTAATTTTGACAGTATATTCCAGCAGTTATTCGTCTGCTAAACAATTTACTCAAATGGATATTTTCTGGGCTATTACAGAAAACACGAAAAGGGGAGCCTTATTAAAATCAAGTTAAGATTGTGTCTGCTACATCTTCCTTGTTCCAGGCAATTACTTTGTAAGAAAATAAATTAAGCCTAAAAATGTCAGCTATTACAAAGCTGGATACTATCAAAGTTTTTATGGCTTTTCTGGGTGACTGTATATAGATTAAATTATTTGAACACTGCTCTAAACCAAAGAAAGCAGGTTTCCCCAAACAAAGGAGGACTCGTAAAGATGAACTAAAACAGGGAATGGAAGAACAATGAGAAGTGGGATGTGGTACAGGTGTGCTTCGTTTATTTGTATTTTACAAAAGTGCTGAAGACAACAGTGAGGACAAAAGAAGGGATTAGAGGTTTAGGGCGGCAAACGTAAGGCATTTATACGGTGTAGTTTCAGATACATGTAGGACTGGCAGAGAATCTAACTCCTTTGAGCTCAAGGTGCACAAAATCCGGTGTAACTTCCAAGTTGGTTAAACCTGCTCTCAGCTTCTTATCATCTTGACTATTCAGCAAAACGAAAATAACATAACAAAGTTTACACGAAACCTTCCTGCTTATCTTCCCTAAACACGTTCTCTCACTAGAAGTAGTTAAATAAATAAAAAGAACATTTCTTTTTTAACAATTGATTTAACATGTGTTTAAAACTCTTCACAGAATTCTCTAACATGTGGTAAAGAAAAAAGCTGGTCAACAGCTGTTCACAAGAAGGAGCTGCACTGTGCTGCTCACCACAGGGCAAAGCTGGAAGCAAGGAACTAAAAGGAATTCCCAGAGTTCATTCCCTCTTAGCCTTTATTCACACACTGCAGAAATGGCTCACGATTCACATACTTAAGGAATAAGGGACTTCAAACCACAACTTTGTTTAATACCGTAATAACTAAGATTTTAATTGCACATTTAAAAATTCAAAACCACAATTTCCATGGAAAATATAACTGTTGTCATTCAGAGAAAGTAACAGCCATAATCACATTCATCATATAATTTTATTAAACCTGATGCTACCCTAGTCACCATAATGACCAGCTATTTGTAGTTTGGTTCTTTCATGAAAGAATTCCTAGATCACTCACTACCAAAATACTGTTTAGCTGGTAAATTGAGGAAAAATACTGAATAACTTCAGAAGATACCAGTACAGACAAAGTCCATGGTACGAAACTAATGAACCGTGCTCCCCCTCTTTATGATATTACACAAACTCAGTTTCAGTGCCATCCAGCCACTGGGCTTACAGCCTTTCCCAGATACAATCTAACCTGTGTGAGTGAAAACTGAACTCTCAATTCCACAGAGCTGACTTCTGTGCCTCTCTTGCTGCTTCACAACCCTGTTCATATGCTGCCACCTGATTCATTTCACCTGGTGCTAAGGAACACTGAACTCATTGTGGGAAAACAAATCAGCGTGGGGAAGAAAAAGCAAGAAAAGTTATCTGATACAGAGGGGGTAAAACAATCCACTGAAAAACACTTCTCCATCCTTAAGAAAGCATGTTGAGTTCTTCATGCTTTAATCACCATTTCATTCCCGGAAAGCTGTGCAGGTCCCCAAAGTTCCTACACGGAGTACTCACCTACTTCGTTTGAATCCTGAATCCGGGTTTTTATTTCTGTTAAGCTGGGCTCTGGGGAGTGGGAAGCTGCGGCCCCCTCCTCCGGGTCCTCCACCTTAGTGACGGTGAAGTGTGGCATTGCGGCAGTTGGGAATGCCTTCCCCTCTTGGCGGACTCCCTCGCAGCCTGGCTCCCCTGCCTGCCTCCGGCGCTCCTGCTCCACTACCTACTGGAGACAGCGCCTGGGAATCGGGAAGTACTGTAAGCCCACGTGACCGACGGCTCCGCGGGAGTGGGGCGTTGCAAGACACGCCTTCCACGGTGTTAATCCTCCCAACTCCACCCCCTTGCTTATTGTTCCTAACCTGAGGAACCCCCAGAACCGTTCAGGCGGGGAGAACTAGGGACCCGGCAGCTTTCACGGAGCCTGTGCGCGCCCTCACCGTCACGACCGCTGCCTGCCCTCCTGCTTCACACGGAAAGAACTCTTCGAACAAGACTAGCAATACACCAACCTCAAAAATGAAATGTACACTATCTGTAAGCTTCTGTTCTTTATTTAAAGGCGCATGGGAGAAAAAGGTCAGGCAGATTCATTTGCTTTCTGCAATTCTTTGGACAGAAACATTCAGCAAAGATTAATAAATATTATATATTTTTCACGAGGTGTAGTTCTGGACCTTATACATAAGGAACATCAATGAGAAATTAACTTTCCCCAAAGGACAAGTTTGTTGAAAACAGCAAACTAATTTTAAAGGGAAGACTGAAGAATTTTTTTGGAGTGTTATGCAGAGTTTAAACATCACATATTAAAAAAGAGTTGAAATCCAAGGAAATTCCACTGAGAGGAATACAGCTCTTTTTAGCATGCACTTGATATAGCATACTTAACTCTCAGTATGATTTTTTTTTTTTTTGAGATTTATTTATCTTCATTGGAAAGTCAGATACACAGAGAGGAGGAGAGACAGAGAGGAAGATCTGTCCACTGATTCACTCCCCAAGTGACCGCAAAGGCCAGAGCTGAGCTGATCCGGAGCCAGGAGCCAGGAGCTTCTTCATTTTAGTATGTTTCGTCAGACGGTGGTACCAGGCCGTCACCGATGACTCCTAACTATACAGCCAGAGGTCCTACCTCTACACTCAGCAACAGTTAGTAAGCTGAGCCCTGTGCTGCTTCCATTTGGGTGATGTAATATAAGGGCTTTGTCGTCAGAAATGCTTTCCACCTGACAACTAAGGCTGTGCTGAATTTATTTACCAGGAAAGGAATGATGGTTTGTAATCCAGGACTTGCAAGTGAACAAACAAGAAAACCCGCAGCTGGTGCCCTGCACTGCATTGGGGCCGCACATCATGATCTCCTTGAATCATCACAGCAACAGAAACATTCAGCTAAGGACCCTGTCCTCAAACCACAACACTTCTAAACGGTGAAGCCCACCGTAAGAGCCCCACTGTTTGTCACAGGTGATACAGACATGGTTCAAAGACAGAAAACCCACGCATACTTAACGAAACCACATTTCATGGGTTCCTAACAGCACTGCTTCTTAACCTTGGCTACACCCTGGAACCACCTGGTGAGCTTTTGAAACCACTGATGCCTTGGTTACACCTCAGTCTCATTGATGATTCTGGAAGCACCTGGACAACACCACCTATAAGTCTGTTTGGGTGGTTCTAACCGCAACCAAGATTGAGAATGCTTACTGCCTGGGCAAGAGAGAAGCGTTACCACCTGAGAAGCCTTTAATCTCTGAAAGAAGATGGTGGTATTCCTGTATTAAACAACTTAGATAGCTACTCTAATGATTCATTTGTAGAAACTTACTTGAAAGAACCACCAAGCTGGGGCTGGTGTGATGGCATGGCAAGTTAATTGTCCTTCTGCTTTTACCAGCATCCCGGAAAAACACTGGTGAGTGTCCTGGCTGCTCCACTTCCAATCCAACTCCCTGTCTGTGGTCTTGGAAAGCAGAGGATGGCTCAAGTCCCTGGACACTGCACCCATGCAGGAGACCAGGAAGAAGCTCCTACCTAGCTCCTGGCTTTTGATCAGCTCAACTCTGCCCATTGCGGCTGTTTCGGGAGCGGACCAACAAATGGAAGACCTCTCTCTCTCCTCTTCTCTCTGTGAAATCTGCCTTTCAAATAAAAATAAATCATTTTTTTAAAAAAAAGGAACTAGCAAGCTGTCAAAGATTTCAATATTATATTCTAAGTTCCAAGTATGTTAATATCTAGTACCATTAGATATTGCCTTTCCTATTTATTTTACAAGTTTAAACCACAGCTAATCTTCTGTAGTTGGCAGTTGGAAACAATGAGTCACATTTATAAATCTGTGCACGGCTTGTGTATATTAGCCTTTGTACAATGTGATCCCATCACTCCTTCCTTCAAAAAGAATTTCCAAACTAAACAACTCAGAAAGGTGACACATTCTTCTTAACCTACTGCAACAGTCACTTATTTGCCAACTTGATGTGTTGGGACCACAGTGATCAGCTATTTCAAAACAGATCTCTCCTCGAGTGCCCGGGAGATAAAAGCAAAGGTGAAAGTGGTACAGAAGAGACGGAGGCATGTGAGTGCTGCACATAGGGTGTAACTAGACAGATCGGAATGTGAGAAGTAGTTGAAGTACAACACACAAACACAATTACAAAACATCACACACACACCAGGGCAGCTACAACTAGTGAGAATGGCAAGAATGTGGCACAACAAGAACTTTCATACATATTTGTTGGAGGTGTAAATTGGTATACCTGCTATGCAAAAGGTCTGGCGCCTAACCTATGCTCCAGCAACTCCTCTCTCAGGTATTTACCCCTAAAAGTGAAAATATATTTCCACAAAAGAAATTGAACAAAAATGTTTACAATAGTTTAGTCACACTATCTCCAAACTAGAAACTTCCCAGTTTTTTCCATAAAATAAAGGATTAATGAACCATAATTGAATCAAACAAAAGATCATTACTGAGAGATAAACAATGGACTACTGATACATGCAGTAACAGAGGGATCTATGTTCCCTGTGGGGGAACACAGGCAGAGATGAACCGGTACCAGGTAAGACAGGACTTCCTAGGCGCCTGAAAATATTCTGTCCAAGAGTTTAAGGTCGCACAAGTACAAGCATTTGTCAAAACTCAGCCAAGACCCACCTAAAAAGTCTGCCTGAAAAAAAAAAAAGAAAGAAAGAAAGAAAGCAGCAAATACTGAATTCTAACGAACAACATGTTTCTTGAAAGTACTTGGAGGAAATGAACTGATAGCTACAATTTACCTGAGACGCATACAGCAGGATAGATGCAGGAACAGACAAATACAATAAAATGTTAATGACACAATGTAAGCGAGGGGCTGCAGGAGTCACAGAAGGCTAAGCTGCTGCCTGCAATGCCAGCATCACATCTATCCCATACCTGAGCATTTATTGAGATCTTTCATCTGCTGGTACTCTCAAAATACCTGCGATGGGCCAGATCGGAGTTAATCTGAAGCCAGGAGTCAGGAGCTCCATGTGGATCCCAAAGACTTGGGCCATCCACTGCTGCCTTGCCAGTCCATAATCAGGGAACTGGATTAGAAGTGGGACAGCTGCAACTAGAACTAAAACCCACGTGGAATGTCAGTGTTGCAGGCAAAAGATTAGCTTGGTGAGCCATCATGCTGGCCTCATCCAGGTGCCAGTTTGAATCCTAGCTGTTCCACTTCTGATCTAGCTTTGTGCTAATGTGCCTGGGAAGGCAGTCAAGGATGGCCCAACTACTTGGGCCCTTTCCAGTGGGAGACCCACATGGAGTTCCTAGCTCCCCACACTGGCATGGCCCAGCTCCAGCCACTGCAGCCATATGGGGAGTGAACCAGCCAAGGAAAGATTTCTGCCTCTCCTTCTCTAACTCTGCCTTTCAAATAAATAAGCCTTAAAAAAAATAATACAAATGAGCAAAAGATTTAAACAGATAACTGAAAAAGGGGAGACTTGCAAATGGCTAACAAGTCCTAGAAAAAGTTCTCAACCTCATTAACCCTCAAAGAAATACAAATTAAAATCTCAGTTAAAAAGACTATTTGGAGCTGCCACCCTGGCGGCACAGGTTAAGCCTCTGCCTGTAGTATGACATCCTTTATGGGAACTGGTTCCAGTCACTGACCGTAGCTCTAACTCTGACCCACTCCCTCCTAACATGCCTGGGAAAGCAGCAGCAGGTGACCCAAGTCTGTGGGCCCGTACACCATGAGGGAAACCCTGAAGAAGCTCCAGGCTCCTGAATTCAGATTGGTACAGCCCCAGCCATGGAACTGGAATGGCTGCTCACATATCAGAGTGTCTGGGTCCCAGTTCCAGCTTCCGGTTTCCTGCTAATACGCACCCTGGCAGGTACAGGTGATGGCTCAAGTAGTTGGGTTCCTGCAACCTATAAGGAAAACTGTACTGAAAACTGGATTGGATAGCAATTTTCGACCACACTAACTCTGATGCAAATTAAATAGAATTTTAGAAACAATTTAAAGTCCACTGGTAAAGATTTAAACACTGCTGACAATACAAAATGCCACAGCTTTGGAAAAATTCTTTTTTTTTTTTTTTTTTGCTTCATTTACTTTTTTTTTTTTTTTTATGATTTTATTTTGACATTTTTAACATAGTTAATTAGGGTAAGAAGGTTCAAGGGCTACATGAAAGTGGATAATACTAGTATGTTTTCCATATTGTTACCTTCATGTTTAAAGGGGGTTATTTAAGGGAGAAGGCCCACCCAATTTCCCACCCTCCCCAGGTCCCAGATGTAGGGCATGCTCTGAGGTTCTTGCTCAAGTGGTTTTGATATTGCCACAGTCATGAATCGCTGTCAATCTTGCCACTCCAAGCACTATGAGATCTTTGAAAAATCAACTGATTGACATAGTCCATCATAGCTGAGATGGTTGGTTGACCTGTTCTGTCTTCTCTCTTTTCTTCGTTAGGGTTCTGAGTCCAGCATTTAGATTAGGAAGATCTCCAAAGAAACTTCTTGTATGTGCTAACAAGTACAGGGCCTGGCACCGTCTATCGCTCCAATCAGCTGGTGGTTGCAGTTGCTGGGTTGGTTCTGTTTTCACTCCCGACTTCCACTGGAACCAATGGGTGTTGCAGTCCAGCCTGGTTCTGCCCAGCACATACTTGGTCCTCACATAAACCAGCGGGAGCTGCAGCCTAGGTTGGAGCGACCCACAATAACCCCCACCAGGCCCACTCCCCACCCTGGTTTGCCAATAAGTGTAGCAGTAATCCAGTCTGTCCCACACCCCATTCCACCCCAGCCGCTATCTTAGTTATCTTAGTTTTATGTCCTGTGAAAGTGGTAACCCAAGAGGGATGAGCCCACTATTTCCCTCCCAGGCCTCTCCCACTCCCAGATTCCAGTTGATGCTGCGTCTAAGCCCAAACACCCCTTGCCCACTTTAATTTTGTTTGCACCAGTAGGAATAATCCGCCCAGCCCGGCTTTTCCCTGATCTGGTCCGCATGAGGCGCACAGGTGTGGTAGCTCTGCCTAGTCTGGTCTGCCCCCATCCCAGCCCATGCTCTCCTGCGGAAGTAGCTGTCCTGCAAAGGAACCCTCCCTTATTCCCCTGCCGGCTCTGCCCACTTCCTTTCTTGTTCTCAGGCTGGTAGGGCGCTGCGGTCCCTTCCGGTACAGGCAACCTCACCTCGGCATTCCATAATGTGCACTAGTCTTTGTTGCGACCAACCCTAGGTCGACCCACACTGGTGCCTGGATTTGCCAGTGGATAATGTGGACAGATTCAGCCTGGTCTTGCCCCCACATCAGCCAATTGTATGCCAGTGGGTAGCTTTCCATGGCCTTTTCTGGGCTGTTTCCTATCATGTTTCTTGCGTTTACCTGCCTGGTCTGTGTCCTGCCAGAGGAGTTGCCCAGGCTCCTCCATCAGAACCTCTCCCAATGCCAGGTTTCACGCTTACCAGTGGGTCCATGAGCCAACCCTACTCAGTCCACCTCCTGTAATAACAGGAACTGTGGCTTTTCCTGTCTGGCCTTCCACCCAATCTGGTTCTTGCTGTTGGATGTTCCAGCCCAGCCATGGTTTGTCTACACCCACATTTGGCTCACACATGGCTCAGTAGGGGTTTGAGACCCTGCCTGGTCCATCCCACATCTGCCCTGGTCCTCCAGAACACCAGGGGGAGTCGGGGTCCGGCCCGGTTCAGTGCATCCAATCCCAGTCCACACTTGTGCCAAGGGAGACTACAACTGTTTCCAGATCAGAACGCAGCTCCCCTTCCAGGCCATGTGCCTCTTGGTGGGAACCTCAGCCCAGCTAGGGTTGTCCCCTTTGCTCCCCAACCGGGTCTGTTCCCAGCCATAGATCACTTGCCTGCCAATGGATGCTCTGACTCAGCTTGGCACAGCTCCTCACCTGTCCCGACCTCTGCCTTAGACACTGTGGCTTAGCGTCCCTGGCTCCCACAGACCAGCAGGTACAAGAACCTAGCTCGGCAAGACCTCTGCTCCCTCCTGGTTTCTAGTTTCTAGTTTCTGGTTTCTAGGGCCAATGCACCGGGCCCTTGAGCAGTTTTATTCCTAAGAGTCTAAACAGGTAACAGCCCAGGCTTCCATCACTTGACTACATAACAAACTACTGTTCATACAATGACTCACAATAAGAAAAACTACTGACCTACTCAATAGCCTAGATACAGGGCCCAGCGCAGTGGCCTAAAGGCTAAAGTCCTCACCTTGCACGCACCAGGATCCCATATGGGCACCAGTTCTAATTCCAGCAGCCTCACTTCCCATCCAGCTCCCTGTTTGTGGCCTGGGAAAGCAATCGGGGATGGCCCAAAGCCTTGGGACCCTGCACCCGTGTGGGAGACTCAGAAGAAACTCCTGATTCCTGGGCCCGGCGCGGTGGCGCAAGTGTTTAAGTCCTCGCCTTGCACGCCCGGGATCCCATATGGGCGCCGGTTCTAATCCCGGCAGCCCCGCTTCCCTTCCAGCTCCCTGCCTGTGGCCTGGGAAAGCAGTCGAGGACGGCCCAAAGCTTTGGGACCCTGCACCCGCGTGGGAGACCCGGAAGAGGCTCCTGGCTTCGGATCGGCATAGTATCGGCCCGTTGCGGCTCACTTGGGGAGTGAATCATCGGACGGAAGATCTTCCTCTCTGTCTCTCCTCTCTTTATATCCGCCTTTCAAATAAAAAATAATAAAAATAAATCTTTAAAAAAAAAAAAGAAACTCCTGATTCCTGGCTTTGGGTCGCTCAGCTCTGCTCATTGTGGTCACTTTGGGAGTGAATCATCAGATGGAGGATCTTCCCCTCTGTCTCTCCTCCTCTCTGTATATTTGCCTTGCCAATAAAAATAGACAAATCTTTAAAGAAAAAACCTAGATACATTCTGAAGTCATTATATATTATAAACCGTATAGAACATTAACTACATGCATACTGAAGTTTTAGGGGTGAGGCATATAGAGGTCTGCCACATAAATTTGAAACACCCTAAAATAGATGAATTAATGGAGAGATAAACAGGTTACAAAGCAAATGTCTGTAGCATTTAGGGGACAGAAATATGACTGTTCACTATACAATTCATTCAAATTTTTTGTACATTTGAAAATTTTCATAAAAACACTATAAAAATGCAATGAAAATGAAATTCACCGAAAACCAAAAACATTTGTATCTCAATATAAATCCCTTAAAGATCAAACCCCATTTCACATAAACAGGCTTTGTAAGATACTTCTTTTATATTTTCAAAGTCGTGAATGCTGTTTGAAACACGAATCCTCATAGAGGTATGAAATATTTACATTAAAACCTGATGGTGGGAAGCACCGTAAGTTAAGCACCTGTTGGCAACGTGGTCATCCCATGCTGGTGAGCCATGTGAGCCCTGGCCGCTCTGCTGCAGATCCAGTTCCCTGACAGAGCCGGTGATGGTCCAAGCCGCTGCACCTCCCATGTGGAGGACCCAGGTGGAGTTCCTGATTCCTGGCTTCCACTTGCCTCAGCCCTGACACAGCCACGTGGGGAATGACCCAGCAGACCTTCTTCTTTCTATTTAAGCCTTTCAAAAATAAATCTTTTTTAAAAAGCTAACATGTTCATTTTTCAAATGAATGGATCTATTTGGGGTAGGATTTTGAAACTGTAACTGATCATGCTACACAATCCGATTATTTATTATTTTAGAAACCTGACATGGGGCTCGGCGCGGTGGCACAAGTGGTTAAGTCCTCACCTTGCACGCCCGGGATCCCATATGGGCGCCGGTTCTAATCCCGGCAGCCCCGCTTCCCTTCCAGCTCCCTGCCTGTGGCCCGGGAAAGCAGTCGAGGACGGCCCAAAGCCTTGGGACCCTGCACCCACGCGGGAGACCTGGAAGAGCTCCTAGCTCCTGGTACCTGGCTTCGAATCGACTCAGCTCCAGCTGCTGTGGTCACTTGGGGAATGAACCATCGGACAAAAGATCTTCCTCTCTGTCTTTCCTCCTCTCTGTATATCTGCCTTTCCAATAAAAATAAATAAATCTTTAAAAAAAATTACTTGTAATACCAGTGTCCCACTGCTTTTGACTTTCAATTTCAGCTGCTTTCCTCACATTCCAGCTTCTTGCTAACGCACCTAGGAAAGCAGCAGCAGGATGACGCAGGCACTCAGGCACCTGGCACCATGCAGGAGATGGGGACAGTTGCTGGGTCCTGGCTTTGGACGGTTGGGGCAATTTGGGAAGTGAGCCAGTGAAAAAGATCTCAGGCTTTCTGTTACCTCCTTCTGACTCTGTCATTCTGCCTTTTAAATAAGTCAGTCCTTCAAAGTCTAACCCAGACTAGACTCTAGAATACATAGAGTGGCCTTCATTCATTTACCTGTCTGTGCCTTTGTATTGCACTTTTTCTGTTTGTTTGTACAGCAGTTTTTGTCACTCACGAGCACACATTGGACAAGGATTGCAACAGTATTTTAATCGAGATATTTGTGCAAACGCAAACGACAGTGGGAGTGACGAGTGAAGAAAAGTCCTGACTTCGAATGACTGCATTGGCCCAACTGGCTAATACTCTCCCTGCAAGCACCAGGATCCCATATGGATGCCAGTCTGTGTCCTGCTGCTCCACTTCCCATCCAGCTCCCTGCCTGTGGCCCGGGAAGACGGCCCAATGCCTTGGGACATTGCACCCATGTGGGAGACCCAGAATCTTCGAACCAGGTCAGCTCCAGCCAGTGATGTCATTTGGAGAGAGAACCAGCAGAAGGCAGATTCTTTCTGTCTGTCTCTCCTTCTGTAAATTTGTCTTTCCAATAAAAATAAATCTTAAAAAAATCTTACAAATTCCTAAATTCCTGAAGTTTTAAGGCACCCTTCAGAGTGCTTCTCCACTACTGAAATTTAGCCACACCTAAGGATCCTTTAAAGTTGGAAACAACCATTAATTTCAAATCTATAATCTCTGGTTTATTATAAATCATGTTTTTACAGAAATCACAAAGTGGAATCTCCTTCTCAGCCCGTTGCTGAATACAGTAAGTAAATATTTCAAAATATTTAATGTAGCCACTCAGAGATATAGAAGGTAAGGGACAGATCCATTATTTCACTGCCCCAAAGCTGAAGCCAAGAGCCAGGAAGTTCATCTGGGTCTTACACAAGAAATGTGGGGGTCCAAGGACTCACACCATCATCTGCTGCTTTCTCAGCCACACTGCAAGGCGCTGAATCAGAAGTGAAGCACTGGGGACTCTAACCAGCACTCAGGTGGGATGCCAGCACTACGGGCAGCTGTTTAACCCTCAAAGCCACAATGAACATGAATTTATAAACTTCCAGCTACACTTTATTCTCAAGCACACTTTTCTCTTAGACTTTTAGTTATTTATTAAAGATTTATTTATTTTTTTTTATTGGAAAGTCACATTTACAAAGAGAAGGAGAGACAGAGAAAAAGATCTTCCATCTGCTGATCCACACCCCAAGCCACCACAACAGCCGGAGCTGGGCCAATCCAAAGCCAGGAGCCTCTTCTGGGTTTCCCAGGCAGGTGCAGGGTCCCAAGGCTTTGGCCCATCCCCTATTGCTTTCCCAGGCCACAAACAGGGAGCTGGGATGGAAAATGGAGCATCCGGGATACAAACTAACACCCACAGGGGATCCTAGCACATGCAAGGCAAGCACACTAACCAGCCACTAGGCTATTGTGCCGGGCCCAGCACAAACTCTTTTAAAGAACATTAGTTTTTTTCCTGGAAAGATAGAGTTACAAAGAGAAACAAAGAGAGAAAGATGTCTTCCTTCCAGTGGCTCACTCTCCAAATGGCTGCAAAGTCAGAAAAGGGCCAGGCTGACTTCAAGGGCCAGGGGCATCATCCAGTTTCTAACGTGGGTGAGTGGTCCCAACCACTTTAGTCAGCTTTTGCTGCTTTCCCAGGCACATTAGCACAAAACTGGAGCAGAAGCAGAACATCTGAGGCAGGAACCAGTGCTTTTATGAGATGCTAGCATCCCAGGTGGAAGCTAAATTCACTATGAAACAATGACAGGCACAGATGGTCACAAATTATAAATTTACTATGTAAACAATTACAGAGAGAATTAAATGAATAAATCAATTACTTTGATGAAGAGCAGCTATCAGCAATGGAAAGGAATTAACATCTAAAACTCCTATATCTCAGGCCCGGCACAGTGGCCTAGCGGCTAAAGTTCTCGCCTTGAACGCACTGGGATCCCTTATGGGCACCAGGTTCTAATCCTGGCAGCCCCACTTCCCATCCAGCTCCCTGCTTGTGGCCTGGGACAGCAGTCGAGGACGGCCCAAGGCCTTGGAACCCTGCCCCTTGCGTGGGAAACCTGGAAAATAGTGCCTGGCTCCTAGCTTCAGTTTGGCTCAGCTCCAGCTGTTGAGGTCACTTACGGAGTGAATCATCAAACAGAAGATCTTCCTCTCTGTCTCTCCTCTGTATATCTGCCTTTCCAGTTAAAAACAAATAAATCGTTTAAAAAACTCCTTTATCTCAAAATTATATGGAATTATACATGAAAAAGAATTTTTAGGTTGTCGAATTTTTAGGTTGTTGAAGAATTGGAAATGACCAATTTCAGGGCTAAACACTGGAAGATGACAAAAACATAAGAGATTGATAATATGGCAGAGTAAGAAACACACAGTTTTCAAAGCACCAGGAGAAGCTGCTGCTTTGCTGAGGCTAAAGGAATGGTGTATATATTGACAGCTGAGTGCCCAGTCTGTGCCAGGACAGAGCAGTGAGGTGCACAGTAAGACACTGTGCCTGCCCTTAAGCTCTCAGCCTTGTCCAAGAAATCATGGAATAAAAGGAAACCTAACACTGACTGCAGGTCTAATACCAAGTGTCAAACGTTTCCCTGCCAAGGGCCATCTGGATACTTAGAACATCATTCACAGGCCACACAAAACTATCATTTTGGAAATTCGCCTGCTATAGATTTATTGAATTTCAAGTCCCGCCTTGGTTTGCCTTGGCAGGGCCAGACCCAATGGTATCAACAGTCTCAGATATCCCACAAGTCTCATATCCCCACCTCCTGGCAAGAACTCTGACAGCACAACTCAACACTGCCTGCCCAGGCGCTCCTTCGGGGACCTCAAGTGGCGACTCCTCACTAGAGGGAAGCAGGAGGAGAGATGGCTAGCTAATTTGATAGCTATGTGGCTGTTGCAGTTTCTGACCCAAATACTAGAGCATGCAATATCAAATGTCTCTGAGCACTCAGTCCTCAACTTCTAGTGTTACCAGTTTTCCTGGCTGCAGGTTCAGTCTTTAGTCTACTGCCATTATGATCTAAGAACGACAGAACCCAAAAGTCACCGACCAAAAGGCAGCACTGACAGCCATCACCACGGGTTACTCAGTGACACACCCAGGGGATCATCTCTGGTACCTGGCATTTCACTCCAACTATGAACTACCTGCTAGCTCAAGAACGAACTTCTCAGGGTCAGTGCTGTGGTAAAGTGCTGCCTGTGATGCCAGCTTCCCATGTGGATGCCAGTTCACATCCCAGCTGCTCCAGCTGTGGTCAATTCTGTGCAAAAATGCCTGGAGAAGCAGTGAAGACAGGCCAAGTGCTTAAGTTCCTGCACCCAAGCAGAAGACCCAGAAGAGGCTCCCAGCTCCAGGCTTCAGCCTGATTCCACAAGAGCAGATACGGCCATCTGGGGAGTGAACCAGGGGTTTAGTGTTTTTTTAGTTAAATTTTAAAAAATTTTTCATTGTCTACTTTTTTAAAATTAGCATGAAAACAAACAAATCTGACATTAGGCAACTGTCAACACTAAGAACATATTTCTAAAAAAATATAAAGAAAGGAATGAAAACACACTTCAAAATACCCTTGCTAATTTAATTCATCTCAGAGAACAAAATGTTTTTATAAATCACTCTTTTCAACCTCCCCTGTAACAAGACTCCATTTTAAAATAGATTTCCTCCTGAGACTTTGGTCAAATCTGAATTCGCATTAACTTCAAGTCAGATGCACTAATGCAACGAAATCAATACTCCTTCGTATAGCTCAGATACCTCACTGTCCCAGCTATTTGCACATCACTTAGGTAAGTGACAGTGAAAGGCACATCTTTAGACCAGACTTTCTTTCAGGAACACAGAACCTATTTTAATCAGAGATTATAACATTTGTGTTTTTTTGCCTTTAACCTTTTGTTTTAAAATTTTCTCTTTGTGTATCCAAGGCTAGCAAAACGACTACAAAAATGTTAACAGAATATGAAAACTGCATTTCTCTCACACTTCATCCACTCTCCTATACAACTACAGCTTAGTAAATGTCTTTGTATGGCCAATCACTATTAGCATTCAACAGTAGGTGCAGCGTGGTGATATAGTAGGATTAGAGTCATACTTGCCTCAAATCACTATTCTTCAATTTGTTACTTCTCCAATCTTGAGCAGCTTACTAAACCTTGTCAGCCTCAGTTTTCTTATGTGTAAGACAAATTTCAGACCCAGTGTGGTAACTTAGTGGTTAAAGTCTTTGCCTTGCACTCCCAGGATCCCATATGGACGCTGGTCCCTACCCCAGGTGCTCGACTTCCCATCCAGCTCCCTGCTTGTGGCCTGGGACAGCAGTTAAGGACAGCCCAAAGCCTTGGGACCCTGCACCTGCATGGGAGATCCGGAAGAGCTTCTGGCTCCTGGCTTTGGATCAGCTCAGCTCCAGTGTTGCAGCCATCCAGGGGAGTGAATCAGTGAAACTCTGTCTGTCCTTTTCTTCGTAAATCTGACTTTCCTATAAAAATAAATCTTTTTTTAAAAATTTCATCTGATTGGGCCCGGCGCGGTGGTGCAAGTGGTTAAGTCCTCACCTTGCACGCCCAGGATCCCATATGGGTGCCAGTTCTATCCCAGCAGCCCCGCTTCCCTTCCAGCTCCCTGCCTGTGGCCTGGGAAAGCAGTCGAGGACGGCCCAAAGCTTTGGGACCCTGCACCCGCGTGGGAGACCCGGAAGAGGCTCCTGGCTTTGGATCGGCATAGTATCGGCCCGTTGAGCTCACTTGGGGAGTGAATCATCGGACGGAAGATCTTCCTCTCTGTCTCTCCTCTCTGTATATCTGCCTTTCCAATAAAAAGATAATAAAAATAAATCTTTAAAAAAATAAATAAATAAAAATAAAAATACAAACCAAAAGCTGTCTCTCCAATGTAGCAAGGAAACTCTAGATGGAAACCCATTTCTGAGACAAAATTATAAAAAAAAAAAAATTAGGGGAGGAAAAAGACTAACATCATTAGAATTCAGACTTCAACATACCTGTCATTTCCTAATAACACACTTTCTTCTATTATTGTACTTTTTAACCTTCAAGCTACAAATTTAAGAGGGAAAGAATGCAGCCCTTACAGTTTTCTGTTACTACATTCCAGGTAACTGCAAAATCTCAGATTTGCCTAGCCTCTCGCAGTAATTTATTTACATAACTGAATTAATTCCAAATCTTGTTAACTTGAAGTTCCACAAATGATTTATAACAGCTTAAAACTCTTCAAAAGTAAAATTCAGTTGGATGTTGAAAATGTTAAAATGACAGATTTATACTTAGAGCAAATGCAGAAACCATATTTTTATTTGGCTACTGAACCTTGCAATTTCAGAGGTGCTGAATGTATGTTGCATGTTACATAGTTTTCTGCTCATACCTTCAAATAAAATTGCCGAGTCTACAAAACACACCAAAGCGCTTACATTAGGATTAAAAAAGATTTATTAGAAAGGCAGATCAGATTTACAGAGAAGAGAGACAGATCTTCCATTTGCTGGTTCACTCCCCCAGTGGCTATAATGGCTGGAACTGAATTGATCCAGAGCCAGGAGCCTCTTCCAGGTCTCCCACATGCGTGCGCGGCCCCAGGCTCTGGGCCGTCCTCGGCTGCTTTCCCAGGCCACAGGCAGGGAGCTGGATGGGAAGTAAAGTGGCTGGGATACAAACTGGCATCCATATGGGACCCCAGTGCTTCCAAGATGAGGATTTAGCTATTGAACTCTCATGCCAGGCCTTAAATACCAGGGTATTTAGCATAGAACACCTTGTTTTTCCAATTCATTAAGATAGTATTGCTTTAACATTCACAAAATAAAGTTTCGTAAATCCACAGAACAATTATCTAAACTTTCACATCCACTGTCAAGAATACACACATTAAAAATAATTTCAAACATATATAATTTGCGTAATTCTGAGTCAATAAACCCACCAGATGCAGCCCTGCAGCTTGCTCACATGGGGTATTAGAACAACAGGGCAAAGGTGGCAATTCTCTGTCCAAGTGCTTCGGTTTCTGCCACCCATTTGGGAGGTCCACAAGAAGCTCCAGGATCCTGGATCCCGGCTTCAGCCTGACCGGGCCGTGGCCTTTGTGGATATCTGGGGAGTGAACCAGTAAACTGAATCTCTCTCCGTCTCTCTCTGTAACTCTCCCCATCCGCTTCCTATCCAGGACCTTAACCACTTGTGCCACCGCGCCGGGCCCAATAAATCTTTTTTTAAAAAAAGAAATAATTGAATGGATCTTTTAAAAACATATTTTAAACACTGATCCATAATGTTAAGAAAAGACACATTAAAAATTCACCCAAGGGTCCCAATGCAATAGCCTAGTGGTTAAAGTCCTTACCTTGCACACACCAGAATCCCACATGGGTGCTGGTTCTAATCCTGGCAGCCCCACTTCCCACCCAACTCCCTGTTTGTAGCATGGAAAAGCAATCGAGGATGGCCCAAAACCTTGGGACCCTGCACCCGTGTCGGAGACCCGGAAGAGGCTCCTGGCTTTGGAACGTTGGGGCAACTTGGGGAGTGAATCAAGACACTTCGGAAGATACTTCTCACTATCTCTCCTCCTCTCTGTATATCTGACTTTCCAATAAAAATAAATAAATCTTTTTTAAAAAATTCCCCCAGGGCTTGGCTTTCCAGCTCTCAGCTCTTCCCACTTTGGGTTCTTGGCTCTCCCCGCACTCGGCTCTGCTCTCCTGCCTGCCTCCCTTGGATCCCTCTGCTGTCACTGTGACAAGGGACCTCTCTTCTCTCTCTCTCTCTCTCCCCCCGCTGTGGCCACCTCCCCTGCTGGAATCTGCTCTACCTTCTGACTCCTCCCAGGACCATCTTCCTCTGCTTTGCTTTCTCTCCCTTCTCCGCAGACAGATTCCCCACTGCATAAAGACTCTGGTGTGGAAAAAAAAACAACCAAATGACCTATTTTTTTTAAATTTTATTGTTGATGATGTTTACGTAATAGATTAGGGTGGAAAGGGTCAAAGGTTAAGGAAAAATGAGTGAGACCACTGTTTTCACGTTTTCTTTTTTCTTCTTCCTGTATCTGGGGGGAAGGGGCGAGATAAGGGCAGAAGCTGCACCCAGCCTCCCGACAGCCTCAGTACCTGGTGGTGGGGAACCTGCCATCATTCCAGGGTCCCGATGCACAGCATGTTCTGGGGGTTCTGCTTAAGTAGTTTCGATAATTCCATAGTTCTAAAATGCTGTTGATATTGTCAACTCAAGGATGAGGAAATCCTTCCAAGGTCCATGGGCTGACATACTCCAACTCTATATGCCCAGATAGTTGCTAACACCATTTGGCTGGGGCAGTTAACCAATTTGTTCTGCCCTCCTCCTGCCATCATGCCAGATGTCCTCTGCAGGCTCCACTGGACTTCCATGTCCTCCATGTGCATTTGGGTATGCCGCCCACTGCTCCGTCTAAGTCACTGAGGAGGACCAGCTCTGACACATGCACTCCAGGCTCAGACCACAGATCCTGTGATTCTCCCACAGTTGGAGTTCTGAGTCCAGCAGTTCACTTGGGAGGATTCCCAAAGTAACCTCATCAGAAGTGAACCCCAGACCTGATTCTGTGTGTGCTTGCCAGTACGGGGGCTGGGTCCGTTTGTCCCACACATCACCCTAGACACACACTAGCAGTTGCAATTGCTAGGTCACATCTACCACCCTGTCTCTTATGTAAACCAAAGGATACTTCAGCCCAGCACATCCTTGCCCACCACACATTAGGCCATCACATACACCAGCAGGAGCTACAGCCTAGTTGGAGCGACCCCCACTAGGCCCGCCCCCAGTCCTGCTTCCTGTGCTTGCCAGTATGTGCAGCAGACTGGTCCAGTCTGTCCCACATCCCATTCAGCTCTCATACACATCATTGGGCGTTGAAGCCTAGCTCAACTCAACTAACCCCACTATCCAGCCTACACTCATGCCAGCGCCACCACAGGTCCAGCTAGGCCTACGCCCAGCCTTGGTTCTAATGCTCACCAGTGGGAGTTGTAACCCATCAGAGAGGTGTCTATAGTTTCCCTACTGGACCCACTCCCAGTCCTGGATCTTGCATTTTCCAGTTGGTTCTGCAGTCTAGCTTGACAGGACTTGCTTCCAGTCCCAACACTTGCCACCTATGCTGTGGCAAGGCACAATCAGCTTACACTTACTCTGGCTTATGCATGTACCAGTGGGTAGTTGGTTAGCCCAGCCTGGCTCTCCCTTAACCCAGTTCACATGCAGGCCAACAGGTATTGTAGCCCTGCCCGGCCTGGTCTGCCCCTGATCCCAGTTCTCACACTCACCAGTGGGAGTAGTGGCCCAGCAGGGGAGCCTGTGCTATCCCCCTACAAAGCTCAGAGCCCCACCTCCCAGTCCACGTGTGCCAGTCTGGAAACGCTCTCCTCATCTTGGCATTTGATAGCAGGTGCTGTAGCCTGGCCTGATCCAGCCTGGCCTGCCCTAGTTCCAGCTCATACTGGTGAGTATTGTAGCTCAGCCCAGCCTGGCCTAGCCGGCCCCCAGTGCTGGCCCTAATGTGACCTAGCTGGCCTTAATGTGGCCCAACTTGGCCTGTCATACACCCCGACCTGGTTCTCAGATCTGCCAGTGCGTGTTACGAACTGACCCAGCCTGGTCTATCCCCCAGACTTGAGCCACACATATGCCAGTGGGTACTATAATTTGACCTGGTCTGAGCTTCTGCCAGCTTCAGTCCTTGCGCTCACCTGCAGGGACTGCATCCTGACGGAGGAGTTTCCCAAACTCCTCTATCAGATCTCTTCCCAGTAGCAGATCTCGCGCACAATGGTGGGTCCTTGGCCCAGACTAGTCCAGCTCTTGTACTAGCAGGAACAGCAGCCTTGCCAAGCCAACTTAAAACCATTCCAGTACTTATTGTTGGGTGTTAAAGCTTAGCCACACTCAGGCCACGCCCAGACACAGCTCTCCCATGGTTCAGCAGGTGCCAAGACCTAGCCCAGCCTGTCCTACACCCACTCTGGCTCTCACAAACACCAGTGAGTGCTAGAGTCCAGCCTGGTGACACACACCAGACCCAGTCCACACATATGCCAAGGGACACTGCAATCATGTCCAGCCCGGACCATTACCCACATTCCGGCTCTCGTACTCACCAGTTGAGGCATCCCCTTAGCTCCCTAACCAGACCTGCTCCCACAGACCTCACATGTGGTTGCTCTGACCTAGTTTGGCATAGCCTATTCCCTGTCCTGGCCTATCCCAGTCCCAACTCCCGCTGGGGGTGCTGCAGTCTAGTCCTACTCAGTCTGCCTCATCCCTGGCTCATGCAAACCGGTCACTGTGATAGCTTGGCCCAGCATGGCCTGCACTCTAGCCCGGCTCCTGCACATGCCAGTGGACTAAGGTTTGGCCAGGTACTACCTGGCACTGCTGGTGTGAGTGCCCTCCAGCGATTTTAAAAGTGACTGTTTACAATTGTTTTGTTCAGCCAGGACCTGAACCAGATCCATCACTGCATCTGATGACCTGCCTCTTTTTATTTGTAAGATTTCCCTACACTCCCATCACTTCTCTTCCACCTCGAACCATTTATTTGCCAAAAAATCTAGTTATTCAGTAAATTTTCACATCTTCTGGATTTGGTTGACCGCTTCTCACAGTACAAAGTAATATACTAAGGCCCAGTGCAGTAGCCTAGTGGCTAAAGTCCTTGCCTTGCATGCCGATTATAATCCTGGCAGCCCTACTTCCCATCTACTTCCTACTTGTGGCCTGGGAAAGCAGTTGAAGGTGGCCTGAAGCCTTGGGACCTTGCACCCAAATGGGGGACCCGGAAGAGGCTCCGGGCTCCGGATTGGCTCAGCTCTAGCCAGTGCAGCCGCTTGGATGCTTAGGGAGTAAATCAACAGACAGACCTTCCTCTCTGTCTCGCCTCCTCTCTGTATATCTGACTTTCCAGTTAAAAAAAAAATACAATAAAATAAACCTTTGGAAAACAGTATTACACTAAAAATACTATAAAATTAAATCATTGATTATGAAGTCCGGACAGGAGAAAAATAGCTCTGGTAGATAACAAGCACGTTCTGGACACATGATACTGTTATGCCTTTTTTATAGAAAAAAAAACAATATCAAAAGATGCTTTCCAACCAGTTAAGAAGGCACTACATTGAGGGAAGAGGGGACTTTGTAGTGTAGTAGATTAAGTCGCCATCTGCAACAATGGTACCCCATATGGTGCTCAGTGTGAGCCCCAGCTGCTTCATTTCTGATGCAGCTCCTCGCTGAAGGCCTGAGAAAGCTGCGGAAGATGATGCAAGAACTTGAGCCCCTGCACCCACGTGAGAGACCCACAAGATGCTCCAGATGCTTTCTTTGGCCTGGCGCAGCCCTGGCTATCGTGGCCATCTGGAGGAGTGAACCAAGGCACGGAAGACCTCGTGCTCACTTGCTCTCTTTCTCTCTGCCTCTCCTCTACAGCCCTGCATTTCAAACAAATACTCTTTACTCCAAAAAAAGGCACCAAATAGTTCTTTCTTTAATAACCCACATTAATCTTTACAAAATGTCTTAATATTGGTGAGGCAAAGTAAGACAGGAATAAATTCAAAAATTCATATAAGTTGGGCCCAGCATGATGGCTTAGTGGCTACATCCTCGCCTTACATGCACCGGGATTCCATATAAGTACCAATATGTGTCCCAGCGACTTTCCCATCCAGCTCCCTGCTTGTGGTCTGGAAAAGCAGTAGAGGCCCCAAATCTTGAGACCCTACATTCACAAGGGAGATCTGGAAGATGCTCCTGGTTTCGGATTGGCTCAGCCCTGGCTGTTGTAGCCACTTTGGCAGTGAACCAGCAAACAGAAGATCTTTCTTTCTGTCTCTCCTTCTCTACTAACCTGCATTTCCAATAAGAATAAATAAATCTTTTTTAAAAATTCATATAATTTCCAAAGTATACTTAAGAAGAAGGGAAAAAGTCACACTGGATTGGCAATATAATTTAAGTTGCTTATTTTGGTTTTAGGCAAGAAAATTAGAAGTTTCTTTGAAGCTATTTTTTTTAAGTATATATATGGTTTTTGCAAAGACATAATTTTAATCCACTCCATAATCATAGGTATAACTCACCACTAACCACGATATTTAACAAGTACAGAGCAGGACAAACACTGCTCCACAGGAGTGTAAACAAGAGCTAAAAATGATAATCATGCCACAAGATTTGTTTCATTTCTGTAGTTTATTAACTGCCACATATCAGAGAAAGCATATGATATACTTTCTTAAAACTGGCTTATTTCACTTAGCATAATTTTTTCCAGTTACACCAATTTTGTTGCAAAAGGCAGAATTGTTAGATTTGCCGCTGGCCAAATGTTAGATCCGCTGGCCACCAGGGAAATAACTCAGCCAAATATATGAAAAGAATTGAGATGGCCTTTATTTCAGGGACCCACGGTCACGGGCTTCCCTTCCCCGTGCAGCAGAAAGGACAGATGTGAAGGAGTGGGCTGCAGAGGAAGAGCGTGGAAGGGACAGGGAAGGGGCCCTTTTAAACTCTCCTTAACACAGAAGCCAAAAGCGGGGTTGCCTTGGCCCTTGTTGGTGGGGGATATGGGTCTGAGACCTTCATCAGTACGACTTTGGTCTCGCTGCCTGAGGGGCCTGCCAGAATCCCACCATCCCTTCCAGGTTTGGTTGGAGGCAAACTCCACCCTTCTCCAGTTACTGTGGTAGCCATCAAGAATTTCATTCTTTTTTATAACCAAGTAGGTATTCCTACATACCACATACACTCTCTTTCTTCTTTTTTTTTTTTAAGAGACTTATATTTATTGGAAAGGCAGATATACAGAGAGAAACATCTTCCATCTGCTGGTTCACACCCTAAGTGGCCATTAACAGCTGGAGCTAAGCAGATCCAAAGCCAGGAGCCAGGAGCCTCTTCCAGGTCTCACACACAGGTGTAGGGTCCCAAGAATTGCTCCACTGCTCTAACAGACCACAAGCAGTGAGCTGGGCTGGGTTGGAAGTAAAACAGTTGGGACACGAACCAGTGCCCACATGGGATCCTGGCTCATGCAAGGCAAAGATTTAGCCACTAGGGCATTGCACTGGGCCCCCACATTTTCTTTATCTAGCCATCAGTTGATACATATCTGGGTGGACTGCATACTTTAGCTATTGTGAATTGAGTTGCGATAAGGATGGGAGTCCAGATAACTCCTTAATATGCTGATTTAACTTCACTTGGGTCAATTCCCAGGAGAGGGATGGCTGGGTCACAGGACAGATCAAGTTTCAGATTTCTGAGGACTCTCCATGTCTGTCTTCTACAATTGCTGTACCATTGCTGTACAGTTGCTGTAGGGACTTAAATTACTTCTGCAACTCTTAAGACCTCTCATCAAAAACATAATAGCTAGTCTAGACCTGGTATACTCAGAACAACCTGATACAACTGGCTCTGCTTCAACTCTGCTCCAAACCATGGTAAGACAGGACGTGCCCCACCTCTGACACTGTTCACTCCAGCTTTCAACAGTCCGACCACAGTCTGTAATCTTTCCTCATCTTTCTTTTTTTTTCTTTTTTTTTTTTTTAAAGATTTATTTTTATTATTTTTTATTGGAAAGGCGGATATACAGAGAGGAGATACAGAGAGGAAGATCTTCCGTCCGATGATTCACCCCCCAAGTGAGCCGCAACGGTCGATGCTATGCCGATCCGAAGCCAGGAGCCTCTTCCGGGTCTCCCACGCGGGTGCAGGGTCCCAAAGCTTTGGGCCGTCCTCGACTGCTTTCCCAGGCCACAGGCAGGGAGCTGGAAGGGAAGCGGGGCCGCCGGGACCAGAACCGGCGCCCATATGGGATCCCGGGCGTGCTAGGCGAGGACCTAACCACTTGTGCCACCGCGCCGGGCCCTCCTCATCTTTCAATATCAGCCTCTTGTTAGCCTCACTTAAACTAAGTTCATCATTTTTTTTTGCATGCATCTATTATTGCACTTACCATACATAGCTACAATTTACAGAAAATTATTTTGCTTTCTTTATTAGATAGTAACTTTCCTCAAAATAGGTAATAGACTGCTGTTCTCAGTCTTACATCCACTTGGTACAATCCCTAGTCTATAATAAATACTGGTAAAAAAGGGACAATAAGTGGGAATCGTTTTTACCGCTACTCTATGTGATCACCAAAGACAGACGCTACATGCTCGCGTACATACTTCTTACTGCGTAGATGAGTGTTCTATTCACCTATCACAGTCTTGTGTATTATTTACTGAATTGTAAAAGACTGAACTGGGGCCCAGTGTGGTAGCTTAATGGCTAAACTCCTAGCACATGCTGGTATATCACAGGATAACAGTACTTTTTTTTTTTTAAGATTTATTTATTTATTTTATTACAAAGTCAGATACACAGAGAGGAGGCGAGACAAAGAGGAAGATCTTCAGTCCAATGATTCACTCCCCAAGTGAGCGCTACGGCCGATGCTATGCCGATCCAAAGCCAGGAGCCAGAAACTTTCTTCAGGTCTTCCACACGGGGGCAGGGTCCCAAAGCTTTGGGCCGTCCTCAACTGCTTTCCCAGATCACAAGCAGGGAGCTGGATGGGAAGTGGGGCTGCCAGGATTAGAACCAGCGCCATATAGGATCCCGGTACGTGCAAGGCAAGGACTTTAGCTGCTAGGTCATGCTGCCGGGCCCAGGATAACAGTTCTAATCCCGGCAGCCCTGCTTCCCATCTAGCTCCCTGCTTGTGACCTGAGAAAGCAGTCAAGGACAGCCTGAAGCCTTAGTACCGTGCACCCGTGTGAGAGACTCAGAGAGGCTCCAGGCTCCTGGCCACAGATCAACTCAGCTCCGGCCACTGTGACCACTTGGGGTCAACAAATGGAAGATCTTCCTCTCTCTCCTCCTCTCTGTATATCCGACTTTCCAATCAAAATAAAATACATCTTTTAAAATAAAAGACTGCCAAAATATAAAAAATTTTAAAAAAGACTGAACTGTATTAGAGTCTTAAGAGATGTAAAAATAGGGCCTGGCGCCGTGGCCTAGCAGCTAAAGTTCTTGCCGGGATCCCATACGGGTGCTGGTTCTAATCCCGGTGGCCCTGCTTCCCATCAGCTCCCTTCCTGTGGCCTGGGAAAGCAGTCGAGGACGGCGCAAAGCCTTGGGAGCCTGCACCTGCGTGGGAGACCCAGAAGAGTGCCAGGCTCCTGGCTTCAGACTGGCACAGCACTGGCCTTTGCAGCCACTTGGGGAGTGAATCATCGGACAGAGAATATTTCTGTCTTTCCTCCTCTCTTTCTCTCTCTATATATCTGACTTTACAGTAGTAATAAAATAATCTTAAAAAAAAAGAGAGACAGATGTTGGGCCCAGCGCAATAGCATAGCAGTAGTGATTAACATCCTCACCTTGCACACACCGGGATCCCATATGGGTGCCAGTTCTAATCCCGGCAGCCCTGCTTCCCATCCAGCTCCCTGCCTGGCCCGGGAAGCAGTTGAGGACGGCCCAAAGCCTTGGGACGCTGCACCCACATGGGAGACCCAGAAGAGCTCCTAGCTCCTGGCTTCAGATTGGCTCAGCTCCAGCCGTTGCGGCCGCTTGGGGAGTGAACCATTGGACGGAAGATCTTCCTCTCTGTCTCTTCTCCTCTGTATATCTGACTTTCCAATAAAAATAAATAAATCTTTAAAAAACATATGCCTCCCATTATTTTTTTTCTATATTCAGAAGAATGTTTTGACAACCACATATTCACAACATTTTTAAATTTCTTTCAATAGTTCTATCTGTATTTAAAGTTTTCTAGGGAAATTTAAAAAACAATAACATAACAATGTACAATCTATTATAGTGACAGATTTCCCAAATGTGTTAGGTCTTATTTTCTGTATTTAAAAAAAAAAAAAGCCTGAGTGAACTTGGTGGGAAAGACAAGGAACTGAATAGAACAGCTTTGACTCTTACAAAAATATGGAACGCTTCACGAATTTGCGTGTCATCCTTGCGCAGGGGCCATGCTAATCTTCTCTGTATCGTTCCAATTTTAGTATATGTGTTGCTGAAGCAAGCACTAGTTTTTAATACTATTACTATTTACAGCTTTGCTCACCTGAAAGGCAGAGTTACTGAGAGAAAGGGAGAGACACCGAGAGAGACATCTCCCACCCCTGGTTCACTCTCCAAACGGCTGCATAGGCTACAGCCGAGCCAGATGCAAGGCAGAAACCGGGAACTCCATCCTGGTCTCCTAGATGGCGTAGAGTTCCAAGCATCTGTCATCATATACTGCACATTAGTAGGAAGCTGGAGCAGAAGTGAGGCAGCTGGCATTTGAACAGACGTTCACATGGGATGCCAGCTCTCACGCTGTGTCACAAGGCCTAACCCGCTATTTTGGGTTTTAATACTAATTTGAATTAAATAAATGATTATTAAGCCAATGGAAGAAATGTCAATCACGGTAAGAGCAAAAGCGCTGCATAGAATTCAGGAGGCCTGTACTCCAGCTTTCAGCCTGCAGTCCTGCTGCACAGCCTGGGAGACAGCAGTGATGAGCCATGTACAACCCCTGGATCGTCTCCAGCTGCACACTTAACCCTGCCCAGGATATGCTCCTGCAGACATTTGTGACTGTGAACCAACTAATCGGAGACCTCAGACTGTCTTCCTTTAAACAGAAACAAACAAACAAAACCAACTTTTTAAGTGAGACACTCTGGAGACCAGCATGGTGGCACAGTAGGTTAAGCTACTGCTTGCAACACTGGCATTATACATCCAGCACCAGTTCAATCCCAGCAACCCAGCTTTCAATCCAGCTGCCTGGGAAGTTAGCAGAAATCAATCCGAGTACCAAGATCCCTACTACAAATATACGGGAGAAAGGATGGAATTCCTGGCTTCTGGCTTTGGGCTGATCTAGATTTAGCTGTTGCGATCATTTGGAGAGTAAACCAGTAAATGAAGGATCCGCCTCTCTTCCTCTTTCATTTTTCCTTTCAAATAAATAAATAAGTGCTTTTTTTTAAAGGTGACACACTTTAAATATAAAATATTTCACATGCTTTCAGGCATTTGTTTAGGTAATGCAAAGTCTCCTATCCACTCTGTTTCCATAACTCAATTTCCAGAAGCATCTACTTTTAACTGCTTGTTATCTTTTTTTTTAAAGATTTATTTATTTATTGGAAAGTCAGATATACAGAGAGAAGGAGAGACAGAGAGGAAAATCTTCCATCCAATGATTCACTCCCCAAGTGAGCACAAAGGCCAATGCTATGCCAATCTGAAGCCAGGAGCCAGGAACTTCTTCCAGGTCTCCCACACGGGTGCAGGGTCCCAAGGCTGGGGCCCCCCGGACTGCTTTCCCAGGCCACAAGCAGGGAGCTGGATGGGAAGTGGAGCTACTGGGATTAGAACCAGTGCCCATATGGGATCCCGGCACATTCAAGGCGAGGACTTTAGCTGCTAGGCCACGCCGCTGGGCCCTGCTTGTTATCTTTTCAATTTTTTAAAACCAGGCCCAGCGTGGTAGCCTAGCTCTGTCTCTCTTCCTCTCTGTATATTTAATTTTCTAATAAAATAAATAAATAAATCTTTAAAAAAATTTAAATCTACCTTTTAATTCCTTTTATTTAAAATTTACTTTTTATTTATTTGAAAGAGATACAGTGAGAGAAGAAGGAATGGAGGGAAGAAGGAGGGAGGAAGAGAGACATCTCTTCCATCTTCCAGTTCATTCCCCAAATGGCCAAAATAAACGAGCGCAGTGTGGGCTGAAGCCAGGAGCCCAGAGCTTCTTCCAGATCTCCCACGTAGGCACAGGAGCCCAGGCACACGGGCCACTGTCCACTGCCTTTTCAGGGACTTTAGCAGGAAGACAGGATCAGAAGTGAACAGTCAGGTCTTGAACTGGCACCCATATGGACTGGTATCACAGGCTGTGGCATAACACACTATGCCACAGCACTGGCCCCAGTGTTTATCTATCTTTAACACACCAGTTAAAATATACCTATGATGGGGCCCGGCGCGGTGGCACAAGTGGTTAAGGTCCTCGCCTTGCACGCCCGGGATCCCATATGGGCGCCGGTTCTAATCCCGGCAGCCCTGCTTCCCTTCCAGCTCCCTGCCTGTGGCCTGGGAAAGCAGTGAAGGATGGCCCAAAGCTTTGGGACCCTGCACCCGTGTGGGAGACCCGGAAGAGGCTCCTGGCTTTGGATCGGCATAGTATTGGCCCGCTGCGCTCACTTGGGGAGTGAATCATCGGACGGAAGATCTTCCTCTCTGTCTCTCCTCTCTGTATATCCGCCTTTCCAATGAAAAAATAATAAAAATAAATCTTTAAAAAAAATATATATATATATACACCTATGATGCTTGATTGTACCAATTGGACAGTCTTAAAACTCTCCTGGAACTTTACCAAAATGAAGAAAAACTATAAATATTTTGAGAGCATAAAGATAAGTATCTACTCAGAAGGTCGACAGTAAAAAAAAAAAAAATTTAAGGAGAAAGTAGAAAGCAAAGAAGAGAAAAGGTTTAAACTGGTGTGTTGGGATAAGTGTCATGGTTCAGTGGGTTGCGCTCTATCAAGAGCCAGGTCCACACTTGGCTGCTACACGTCCTTCCAATCCAGTTAACGTGCCTGGGAAGTCAGCAGAAGACGACTCAAGGAGTTGGACCCCTGTCACCCATGTGGGAGACCAGGATGGAATTCCTGGCCCTCACCTCTAGACTGGTCTTTACTGGGAGACTGCAGACATTCGAGCAGGAATCCAGCAGATGCGAGATCTCCCTATCTCTGCCTTTCTCTGCATTATTACGCCTTTCAAACAGATAAACATGTTTTTTAAAAGCCCCATGTTTGTTTGTTTGTTTTTTAAGATTTATTTTTATTATTTTTTATTGGAAAGGCAGATATACAGAGAGGAGAGACAGAGAGGAAGATCTTCCGTCCAATGATTCACTCCCCAAGTGAGCGCAATAGCTGATGCTATGCCAATCCGAAGCCAGGAGCCTCTTCCGGGTCTCCCACACGGGTGCAGGGTCCCAAAGCTTTGGGCCGTCCTGGACTGCTTTCCCGGGCCACAGGC
>NW_024466642.1:0-7978 GCF_017591425.1 Ochotona curzoniae | reverse complement strand
GTGCGGAAGTGTGTGCGCAGCGCCGGGATGGCGGCCGCGGAGAGGCGGCTGCGGGGCCTCGGCCGTCTGTGCCGCCTGCTGCTGCTCCTCTCTCAGTTCTACATTCAGTGTGGCGGTGGTGAGTGCAAGGCCGGGGTCCGCGCTGGGCCGGGCCGGAGGGCTGCCTGCGGCGGGGTGCTGCGCCTTCGGTCGCCCATGGGCCCCGCCGCTCGGTGCCCGGAGCGCCGGCCTGGGGCCTCCCCTGGCTCCCCGGCCGCCCGCGGAACCCGAGTGGACCGGCCGTCGGGGCCGTAAGGACTCGTGACCTGGTGGGGCCCCCGCGCCGGACCTGTTCTGTCTGACTGCGGTCTCCTTGCCTCTAGAGCATTCGCAGCCGCTGGCCCAGGCGGTGAAGGACGCAGTCCCCACGCGTGCAGCCACGACCGTCCCCGGGGCAGCAGGTACTGTGTGCGTGGGACGCGTGGAGTGAGTGGGGTGCATGGGGTCGGCACTCTCTCTGCCCTGAGGTCGCGTCTGTAGGTGCTGCGGCTGCATTGCGCAGTTCAATGGCTCCCGTGCCCAGACGCGCCCTCCTTGTGTCATTTCTTCGTGTGCTCCATCTGTAGCCAGTGCTGACAACGGCTTCCAGAACCCTCTTGCTAAGCATGGATGGTCTAGGTTCCCGGTAGGGCCGTGCGAGTGCGAAGAAGCACCCGGAGTCCGGCTCTAAGCCATGTTACGGGGAGGGGGAGCAGGTTGTTGGTTCCTGCAGGCCTCTGCTCCCAGGGGTAGTAGGGGTGAAGTTTGACTGCTGCCCAAAGTAGCCTCGCCTTTGTGGGCGCAGTGTCTGACTCCCGCCGCCTGGAATAGCACCACTGGAAGGAAGTGCTGTGTTGGGTAAAGCTGCCGCCTAACACCCAGCTTTCCCAGGGGTGCGTTTTAGCTGGACATGTTTTGATTCTGGGCTCATCTCTGTTGTTGCAATGAAATAAAACTGGTCCTGATATGTTTACAATGTGAACAACAATTACGTTGAATTTAAATTGCTTGGTATTTTCTAGAGAAAAGACGAATTCTTGATTTCCTCCAGTGCCTCTTCTCATGCATACTTACGATGCTGAGCCTCTCTTAGCGGGTATATGTTGGGCACCTGGGTGCGCTAGCTGGGAGAAAAGCAGGTTAACAGCTCGCAGACAGGCCACTTTGAACCTTGGAGGTAATGAAACTGAAAGTTTACATACAGCCTGTTATAGTTCCCCTGTGGGACAGCGGCCCAGTGCTTGCTAGAGCTGGCTGTCTGAAGGACCTCCATGGCTGCGTTTACATACAGCGTGTTATAGTTCCCCTGTGGGACAGCGGCCCAGTGCTTCCTAGAGCTGGCTGTCTGAAGGACCTCCGTGGCTGCGTTTCTGAGTTAGTGGGTGCAGGTGAGACGCACCTTGGATTGGGGCCGGCACTGTGGTGTCGCGGGTTAAGCTGCTGCTTCGCTGCTGGCATCCCATTTGGGCACCAGTTCTGGTCCCGCCTGTTCCACTTTCAGTCTAGCTTGCTGCTTATGGCCTGGGACAGCAGTGGAGGGCGGCCCAAGAGATGGGGCCCCTGCACCCACACAGGAGGCTCAGGTGGGACTTGTAGCTCCTGGCTTCCACATGGCCATTTGGGAAGTGGGAAAGAAGATGCCGGACTTGCTCTCTGTCTCCCTCTCCCTACTCCTCGCCCCTTTCCTTCCCTCCCTGTAACTCCCTTGGATTGGACGTGGAGAGCTTCAGGCCTGGCTCCACTTGAGCCACAGACTTCGTGTGCAATTTTCATGAACATTGGCGTTACCGTCTCTCGGCATCTGTTTTCTGTCTTATAAGACAGTGGTTATTTTTGAGCCCCTGAGCTGTACGTAGCATTGTCTACAGTGTGTGTGAGTCAGCGACAGCCAATGAGAGCCTCTTGTACCTGTGGGGGACAGGAGTGTGGCCACGCAGCTGCACACTGCCCACATCTTGGATCCCTGCTCCATGCCCCTGTGTTCCTGCAGTGCAGTGTCCATGATGGCCGCCTGCCCCTGTGTTCCGGCAGTGCAGTGTCCGTGTTGGCCCTGTGTTCTGGCAGTGCAGTGTCCGTAATGGCCCTGTGTTCCGGCAGTGCAGTGTTCGTGATGGCCCTGTGTTCCGGCAGTGCAGTGTCCGTGATGGCCCTGTGTTCCGGCAGTGCAGTGTTCGTGATGGCCCTGTGTTCCGGCGGTGCAGTGGTCGGGATGGCCCTGTGCCCCTGTGAGCTCTCCTCTCCCTCTCACAGAAAGCACCGAAATCCCATCATACGTGATGAAGTGTCCAAGCAACGGCTTGTGCAGCAGACTTCCTGCCGACTGCATAGATTGTGCGACCAACTTCTCCTGCGTCTACGGCAAGCCCGTCACGTTTGACTGTACGGTGAAGCCTTCTGTGACGTGTGTCGTAAGTACCGCCACTTTGCTTGTTCTGCAGAAATCCATTGTAAGCCTCAGCCTCAAGTGTGGCTTAGCCTTGGCTTTCATGGGGAGAGAGGAGACACATTCCCCAAATGCCCAGCACAGCCAGAGCTGGGCACGGCTGAAGTCAGCAGCTAGGAAGACTGGCTGGCAGGATCCCACATTCTTGGCCATCATTGCTGTCCCCTGATAAGTTAGTGGAAGCTGGATGGGGAGTGAAATAGACATCCGATGATGGTGTCACTGGCTGTGCCACAGTGCCTACACCTGTTTTTGTTTTGTTTTTAACATGTATTGGAAAGGCAGATTTTTACAGAGGGAAAGATCTTGCATCTGTTGGTTCACTCCCCAAGTTTGGAGTCTTGAGCCTCTTCCAGGTCTGCCACGAGGGTACAGAGTCCGAAGGCTTTGTGCCATCCTCGGCTGCTTTCCCAGGCCACAAGCCAGTGGAGCTGGATGGGAAGTGGAGCAGCTGGCCACAAACTGCTGCCTTTATGGGGTGCTGGTGTCTGAGTCTCTTGAGCCACAGCATCAGCCTCCCTTCTCCCCCCCCTATTTTATGACTACTTTGTTAAAGATAAAAATTTTTTTCAAGATTTAGTTTTTTACCAATTGGGAGTGGGGGAGAAATCTTCATCACTGGTTCACTCCTCAGATGTCCTGAGCTGGGCAGGTCAGGAGCTGCTTCTGGGTCTCCCACATGGGCACAGGGCCAATGTGCTTGGGCTGTCCACTATTGCTTCCCGGGCGCTTTAGCAGGAACCTGGATCAGAAGTGCAACAGCCTGGACTTGAATCGGTGCCCACATGGGATCCCAGACTTGCAGGCAGTAGCTTAATATGCTACACCAAAGTGCCAGACTCCAAAATAGAATACATTTTAATATTCTGCATTCCCTCCTGTATCGCATCGCAAGTGTTCTGGCTATTGTGGTGCCTGTGCCTTTTGATCTAGTTGTTTGGGGTGGGTGAGAAGGCGGCTTTAGGGCTTGTATGTGGGTGTGCCCAGACATCACAGATCCCTCTGCTGGGTTCTGTGCTGGAAGAGGAGCTAGTGTGCAGTGGGTGGCAATGTTTGTACCAGAGAGGAGCTTGGGAGGGATCACTCATATCCCGAGATGTGAACGAATGCTCAGATATTCAATGAATGCTGGGGTGGCTTCCAGGAGCCCGTCTTGTCCCAGTTCTGGCAGCGCATGTAAGGGACAGGTGGTGTGTTTGCTGAGGACCACCTAGCTGCAGGGTCCGGCCAGATCCAGGTCCACTGACCCCACCCAATGCTGTCATTGAGCCCCTGTGCCCGCGGCCGAGGTGTAGGTCTGGGTCAGCGCCTCCTGCCAGGCTCTGCAGCTTGGGGCTACTGCTGTCATCAGTACAGGCACCTGGGGTGTCCCAGGGACAGCCTAGTGAGGGGGCAACCCTGGCACAGAGAGATTGGGGCCTCCACACTGGGTGTGTCTAATCACTGAGATGTTGTGGGAAGCAGTGGCTGGCCCGGGGCCTGTGACCTTCAGTGACTGAGCTGTCTGCCCTTTTCAGCTATCTGGGACTTTAAAGACCCAGCTGTAGGAGGACACTGGATTGGATACATGGAACAGAGAGATACCTGGAGGCAATGGTGTGGTTGATGGGTTCCATTGGCAGGCTTATGGGAACTCCCATGATCTCAAGTCAACTCATCAATGCCTCCTCCCTTATCCTGTGTGTCCCTTGTAAGAGCCCAACGTAATAAACTCTGGCTATTGACCATCAGTCGGCAGTCCACGCATGTGATTATCGGCTTCGAGCACCAAGTCCCTTGCTGCCAGACAGCAAGCACTGTGATGGGTTTAGTCGAGCGTGATGCCATAAGCTCGTCACCCGGAAGTGGCGTTCGCACTTTGATGTGGCACTAGGTGGCTGTGTCTTGCTGAGTTATGCGCCATATACTTGAGCAGGTACCTGCTGGTCACAGACTCACGCCATGTCCGTGTGCTGTGCGTGTGTGTTGTTTTGGTAACCTGTTTCTCTCTGCCACTGACTGCGGGGTCCTGGTCTAGATGCTTCCAGAGTTGTGTGCCTTGTGATTGCACAAGTGTCAGCCTGACGGACTCTGTCCTCTGGTGTGTAGGATCAGGACTCGCGGTCCCAGAAGAACTTCGTCATCAACATGACTTGCAGGTTTTGCTGGCAGCTGCCCGAGACAGACTATGAATGCTCCAATTCCACCAGCTGCATGGCGGTGTCCTGTCCGCGGCAGCGCTACACCGCCAACTGCACAGTGCGGGACCATGTCCACTGCCTGGGTGAGTCAGCCCCTGGGGGGAGCGGGGCGTGCAATGTGCTCCATACCTTTCCTCAAGGGACTTGAGCCATAGATTCGAGAAACACATGAAAATTTAATTAGAAACAGCGGAGTTTTGGGTGTGCCTAGCCTTGCTCATAAGCTCAGTGAACTTTTTCTAAATTTACTGTTCATCACGAGAGCGTGTGTGGGGTATAGGACGTAGCCTGTGGCACAGCATCTCAGTCGGGTGAGCTGCAGCAACATTTGACGACTGCCTCTTTGGCCTTTTCCGAGATAACCATGTGATTGAACTGTTTTTATCATCCCTCTGCCTTTTGAAAGCTTTTCTAGAGTTCTGTTCTGTATGTAGTAAAACAGAATACTAGGGGCCAGTGTTGGGGCGTAGTGGGTTGGGCTCCTGCTGTGGCCTCCAGCCTGAGTCCTGACCACTCCACTTCTCTAGCTCCTTGCTAAGCACCTGGGGAAGCAGTGGGGTTCCGACTCTTGGCTTCTTGTGTTTAGCTGTCCCAGTGACGGCTGTTCTAGCCACTTGGGGAATGAGTCCAGAGGGTGGGTCTCTGGATGTCTCTTCTGAGTTTCAAAGAAGTAAGTCTTTAGTAGTGGGGTTCTTCTGCAGCGAAGTCTGGCTCTCCCATCTCCTGGGCTGGCTCCGTGGCGGGGTTTCGCGGTGCAGCTGCTGTGGCGTTTCTTGGGCGTAGTAGCTCCTGGCTGCTACACACACTCGCAGGTCTCCATCTCCAGGACAGTTTCATTCCCTTCCGTTTCCCCCAAGATAGAGCCCAGGTTGGTTTGGGGTGAGGTGAACTTCAGCACTGCAGGTCTTCCCACATGGCCAGCCATGGGTTCCCTGTGCCTCCACGGGTGACCTCGGGTCTGCCGAGTGTCTGAGCTGGTTTTTGCTCTCAGCTCATTGTTCCTGTGGGGTGACTGACCTGTCCCAGCACCACTGTGTCTTCTCCTAAGCTCCCCTGCCGTGCTGTCTGGTGGGGCATCTCACCCTCGTGGCTTGGCTGTCACCTCGCTGATGGAGGCATCAGGCTGTGCTCCTGGATGGGCAGGGCCCTTTTCCGTGCTGATCACTGTGCTAAGCGTTAGCTACAGCTAGGGGAATTGATTTGCTGTACAAGTCAGTTACTTAACTAACTTGCAAAGTCCTTGGTTGAGTGACCCTAGGAGTGTTTTTATCTCTGTGGGTTTTTTTTCCTTGAAGGGAACCGTACATTTCCCAAAATGCTGTACTGCAATTGGACTGGAGGCTACAAGTGGTCCACGGCTCTGGCTCTGAGGTAAGCTTCCCGAGGAACGAGCTGGTGGGTCTCAGTGCAGGGTCTTAGACGGCGGGCTGTGTCCTCCTTCACTCCCACAGTTGTCCCCTGGGGCATGGACTCCAGGACACAGCCATTGGGAGAGGCATCTGGGGGACCAGACCAACACTTGGAGTTTAATGGAACGATGGCTTTTTTAGCGATCAAAACCAGTCATCGTTTTCTGTGCTCGGTGTACCTGGAATATGTGAAATACCATAGAGTTTTAAAACCGGCTTATGATAAATGCATTCAATTTTTAAGTAACATCTTAGGAAAAAAGGATACACATTCAGTGTCGAAAACTAGAATAAATCAAAGTAAGAAAAACATTAAAAGCTGTAATTCAGCCTGCAGAGATCACAGGGTTATGCTTCCTCCATAAAGGTACGCTTGTGTTAAACGGTACAGGTGGTTGAGAAGTTTGGGGCAGGTGGGGTCCGGGTCACAGTTAGCTGGGAAGTTGGGGTCTTCGGGGATGAGCCCGACAGGCTGAGGCCTGTGGGGTGGCACGTTGAGCTTCCTGACCTCTTCACGGGCAGTGTGGGCAGTCACCCTTTATTGTGGGGTTGTCCTGTCAGGCAGCCCCAGTTCCGGCTGCTGCCTGTGACTCGCTGGCTGTCACAGGCACTGTCGCCTGTTCCCCACTGCTGATTGTGACCCTGAGAGCATCTCTAGACACGGGCAGGTGGAGTGAACCCTCCACGTGTTGAGAACCACTGAGGCAGGCAGGGCCCCCTCCTTCCGCGGCCAGGAGTGACCTGGGGCGGGGGAGCTTGCCAGCTGGCCTCTGTCCATCCACAGCTGACCTCTAAAAACCCTTACTGTGGTGCTGACCGTTAGATTTGTGGAAAACTTGCCATCACCAAGATAACGGAGTTCCTTCTGCATGTGGTTTATAGCGCCCGGCTTTACCTGTACTTGTTACACAGTATTCCTTAGGTTGGCATAGTCCGCAGCTGTGCCCACACTATTTCCTTCTGAAACACTCACCACCTGAGGCCACGGAGAGCTGGGTGCACCCTGGGGTGGGGGAGGGCAGCTAGCGCTCCCATAGGCCGGCCTTGGCAGACTCACTGTTGGAGCTGCTCTCTGCTTCTACGTGGATCTGAAGTTTTTCGTGGTGATATTATGCCCTGATTGTTAGAGATCGACGTTTGAAAGAACTGTAAAATCATTGATGGGAATTCTGGACTTTGGAGGAGCGTGGTCTGGGCCGTGGCGACCCCCGTGTCACGTGTTCGTTACCTTGCTGTTGCAGTATCACCCTCGGCGGCTTTGGAGCAGATCGCTTCTACCTGGGCCAGTGGCGGGAGGGCCTCGGCAAGCTCTTCAGCTTCGGGGGCCTGGGCATATGGACGCTCATCGACGTGCTGCTGATCGGAGTGGGCTACGTGGGCCCCGCCGACGGCTCGCTCTACATCTAGCTGCAGTGTGTGCCGCGCCCAGGGCCGCGCTCTGGAGTCGGCGGGGCAGGAGGGGCGCGGGTCCGTTCTTATGTACAGCATCTGTACTTAGCTTGCCTTGATGAAGGTAAAATAAAGGTGAAATGAAACGCCGACCCATGCTAATCTGGAATTTGCTTTTATCTGCCTGAAGTGCATTTTTTTCTGTGAAAAAGTATCCACTTATTTAAACCAGAAGAACCAATTCTGCATGATCGACCACCCGCTTAGTTTATACTTTGGGGTTTGTGTTGTTTACGTTAACCCCTTGTTGTCTCCCGCCGGGATGAGGTTGCAGGAAAAAGGGGGATTCTGTGATCCCCACAAAGGGACCCCTCCAAACTGCCATGTACTGTACACTTAGGGTAACAGCCATGCAGTGTGGGCTTGAACGTGACTTTGTGAACTGCAGAAATGGTGTGTCATATAGCCTGATCTTGTTATTAAAAAGGTTGCAAGAATGCTGAAAGATGAATAAAATTACTATTTTAAGAAATACTCTA
>NW_024466641.1:0-15436 GCF_017591425.1 Ochotona curzoniae | reverse complement strand
ACACATGTTCACCAGCGTGCTACAGAAATGGGCTGAGGTCCCAGCACCTCTGGGTGCTGGGTCCTTGTTGCTCTTCCTTTGAGTATTTTTGTGGAACTTAAAACCCAGCTCCAGCAAGGAGTAGGAAAAAGAACCTGAGCTAATTCTTTGGTCTTGGCAGAAGGCTAATTCCAAGCACAGCATGTGGCTGGCTTTGAAACCCTTCTGATCTTCCCACCTTGTTTTATGGGCATTTGTCTCGGGCAGATGGCTAGCTGTGTATGTATAAGCATGTTGATGTGTGCTTTAAGCTAAGAAAGGTATATCCCTGAAGCTGCACTGTGAAAAACCGTATCTTCTAGCCGTATATAATTACTTACACTTAAGTTAATCACTGTGAAATAAAAATTCAAATTCAGTTCTATAGTCAGCTAGCCACATTTTGAGAGCTCAATAGCTGTGTGTGGCTAGTGGCTACTATATGGGGCCACATAGACATGAATGCTTCCACCATCACAGAAAGTTCTCGTGGATACGTGCTTTGGAAAAGCTGAAGCAGTTGGACCCCAGGCCTGAGGTGGCGCAGAACAATCACAGCTGAGTGTTATCATTCCTTTGTTGTCTACAGCTGGAAGGCTGTGGGAGGGTCCCCTGAAGCCAGGGAGAATGGCACTGAGCCATGGGGACGACAGCGACATCTTGTGGCACTGAAAGCAACAACAGTTAAAAGATCCCCTATCGGGTGAGCAGGTTTCAATTTTTGGTCCAGAACCACCTTGTTGTGCTTGAGAATTACACCATGTGTGTATTTTCAGTGAGGCAGGATCTATGCTAAATTTTACCCATACATTTTCTAAGCAGAAAAACACCCTTATAAGGTGGGTATAATTGATATCATCCCCATTTCAGACATGATAGAACTGGGGCTCCAGGAGACCAATGAAACCTAAACTCATTAGTGGGGAGACTGGGGAAAGGTGGTCCTTGCACTGGAGGGGGGATTTCGCAGTCATGCAATTTAGATATTTGAAGAAATATGACCTCAAGCTTACCCCCAAAAATGGTGAAATGAAATTTAGGATGTAGAGAGAATATGGGGAAAATGTTCAGGTTGAATTTCTGTCTCTGTCCCTTCATCTTTTGTTGGGAAGAGGGTATCTGCCTTGCTGTCAAGTTTCTGTTACCCTCAGCAGTAAGGCAGACTTCTCTCTTCAGATCTCCAAAGCCAAATGAATATATTCATGAGCATTACGCAGAATAGGAAACACATTACTTAAAAATTTGCGATAATAAACTTGCTACCGAGTTCTATCACACCCCGTGTAAGACAGCCAAAACATGTCCATTCTGAGGTCATTTGGCAGCCACTTCAGAGCTTTTTGATAAGTGTTTAGCTGAAATTATAGCATTACCTGCAAAGGTTTCCCAAGGTCTCCAACTCCTATATATATATTCGCATCGCAGGCCGTGACTTCTGCTGCATGTCAAATGCGCTCTCTTGAGCTTCCACCACCTGTCAATTATTGTAAGTCGTTAATTAAGACTCTTCAAGGAGACCTCTGACATCCCAGAAAAAAGATGCCTCCACACAGCTCCTCACTCTCTTCCCAGATCAAAATCCATGTCAACAGACACGGGCACAAGAGACGCTTTCCCACCTATTTGAAAGGGCAAGGTTTTGACATGTGGGTGGGAGAGATGGAGCGTGTGCTTTGGGGGATGCTGAGTCATCCAAAGCCAGGGCAGTAAAAACTTTACCTGCTTGACCAATTTGCTTCTAGAGCCCCTCTCCCACCCCAGTCCCTCCACCCTGGCCAAGAGCTGCTGAGCGTTGCCCCAATGATTTCATGAGCATCGCCTCCTGCAACACAGACACGCAGCAGAAAGAGCTGGATACGCCCACCAGAAGCAGAGCTGGACACCGCTGGACTCGCAGGCACCAGCTGCGCCCACAGCTTCTCCGCTGCCCAACCCCGATGAACCAGCATTGTTGAGCCATGATTATTTCTATATTGCCTCGGATGTAGAAAAGCCAATTGGAGCCAAGGAGAGGGAGGGCAGCCAAAGCAAGGGCAGCTGGAGGAGCCAGACTGTGAGATAGAATTGTTTGAAGAGGGAGGGACGTGATGCTGGGACTCAACAGATGCATACCAGGATCCTGAGGGGGTAGTCAAACCCCTTAAGCTGATCTCTTCTCTGAACTGTTTCTGGAAGACACCCCAGTACTAGAAGAGGCAAAGCATGAGGTGCTTACCCAGAACTGTAGGGGTCTCACTCCCTTCTACCCTTGTTGGGATCCTAAGTCAGCCAGTGTCTTTTCTTTCCACCTTTGGGAAACAAATGGGTACCATCGCTTAGTCCCCTGCTGGTGCTGCTCTGGTCCATACTTCAGTCCCCTGGAGTGCCCTGGCCCCTCCTGCTGCTCCCCCTCTGATCCCACAGGCAGAAAGGGAAGGATGCTGTCTCCCTGTCTTGGCTTCATGATGGCTCTGCTCTTTGCCACTGCTCTGGAACCTCAGACTCGCAGCTTCATCCCCAACAGATTTTTTCCTGCCCAAAGAAGCAGCTCTCTCAGCCACCTTCTGATGGTGGTCCTTAATAGCTGAGGGGATCCAACTGCCAAGGAGACCACTGGGAATTGGACTGCCCTTGTAGGCCAAGAACTCTGAGGTCATCCACTCCCTTTCGGATCTCCCACACAGGATGGAAGAAGCCCAGATCCTTCCTCACAGGATCTAATGTCATCAGAATAACAGCCGGGAGCCCTGAGTGGTCCTCAGGAACAGAAGAACAGTAAACTTCTTTCGGGATGTGGGAGGGGAGCTTTGTCTGATTCTTACTTAGTTCCAACCTTGGATCCCCACCCTCTCTTGCAATGACCAGCAGGGTTGCTCTGGAGCACCACCCCCCAAATTAAAATTAGATTAGATAGACAGAGACCAATAAGGAAAGCTTAGAACCAGACAGGAAATGGTCAGCTTGGACTCACATATACCTTACTAGGTAGGACACAAAGATTAGTTACTCCTCACTAAGGTATTGAAGATTTCTCTGCATACCCCTCCTAAAACTGTTTTGTGCCTCAGTTGTTAACATATGCCTTGTTAGAGTTATAAGCTGGATTGGACTATCCTAAAATTCACCAAGTTCAGTAAAAATTATGCTTCAATACTATAAACAGCTAAATATAAAAATGAAAATAGACACAAGACAGCTGAATAGTACCCTATAACCATTTTAAGGCGTATAGCAGCCGGTTGTGTATAAACTAAAATTGAAATGTCAATGAAGTAGTCACAGGATGTGGTTAAGAACTTGCATTTTCTAACATATTGGTCACTCAATACCATGTCAATTAACTCCATAATGTTGTAAATTGTTGTTGATGTTATGTTGTGGCTTTTCATTGGATGGAATGATATTCTGCCAGCTCTACTTTCAGACCAGGGATGGTCTCCCAAGAAACTGTTGAATTTATTTGAACAAAAAGATACTGGACTCTATACATGGTACATGCTTGCAATGAAGGAACCATGACTGGATTTGAACTGTAATACTGCAACAATGTGGAGGAATCCATCATGGGGGGAGGGCATGGGGAGGGGATGGAGGAATCCCAGAGCCTATGAAACTGTGTCATAAAACAAAATCAAATAAATGAAAAAAAAAATAGCTGAGGGGATCTTATCAATGACACCATGCTATTTCTACTTCTGAGACTAACAGGGCACTATTGCTAAGGATGGTAGACCAGCCAACATAACTGATTCTCAGGAAAACTGGATATGCTTACATGTTCATCTTGTCTCTCCAAAAGAAAACAAGCCGCTCTGAGCTTTGAGGTTTCCTACACCTGTGGGGGAAGCTGAGCTCTCAGGAGCTGGCTCCACTTGCAGTGCACACTATGTCCACTTTTTGAGCTTCCCTCTGAGTCCTGAAGTTTGGCATGGTGCAGCAGGTGGCAGGTGAGTGCCTGTCTTCTTACTGCTTTCTTCCTTTCCAAGAAGTGCCCTCTTGCCTGGGTTTGAGAGAGAATCCCTCCCCAGGGACCTGTCATACAAGGTCCTCTCTCCGGCAGGGAAGATGCAGAGTAAGGAAAATGAGAGGACCAGAGAAAATTCAGAGGCGCATAAGGCAAAATTGGTTATCTCCAACTGCCAATCAGTGAAGCGTCTTCCTCCTAAACTATTTTACAGTTTCTTTTAAAATACTCTGTTCACTGTGGTGGGTGGGAACAGTGGTAAGGAGGGGGCAGTACCAAGCAGAGGACATTCTCCAACAGCAGTATGACTTCATGAATCACTCGTCTAGATTAAGTAAAGCCACTCCTGAAAAACCCACAGTTCATCTGCAACTCCTGACATGACAGGTACACAAGCAGCACTGGCTGACTACCTGTCTCCATGCCTCCCAAAACAACACAGCTGCCCCGTCCTCGCCGAGACCGCCCCTCCCGGGGCTGGGGAGGGGAGGGCATACCCACACCATTCTCCATGCAGGAAAACAAAAAGTCAGCAAATGTCTCCAAGGCTTACTCGAGTATGAACTCAAACAGAAATCTCTGCCATGGTTTCACAGTTTCACGGTCTTAGCAATCTGAGCAAGGCCCAGGAGGGAATGTGAAGAAAATGCTCGGGTGGTCTGCGTGATGGAATGAGAAGGGTGGCTGCTCTGTCTCTGCTTTTCTTCGGACAGCAGCTAGAACATGAAGCACTGAATGAGGCATCACAACCCTAAGTGTACAAAGGAGTGGATCCCATGCATGTGGAAGGGTGGCACTGAGCAGGCATCCATGGCTCCTCCTGGGCCAAGGATCGGCTGTGAGGGCAGGAGCCAGAGGCTCGGACTGGGCGTCAGGAGCTATCTGGCCCAGATGTAACACAACCACAGTATCTCCATGTTGGAGATCTCCACTCCGTCCACCAGGACTCTCAAGGTCATGGGCAGAAGGAAGCCCTGACCTTTCCATCAACTGATTCCTTCCAGAGCCCAGCAGAGCAGTTAATTCCTCTCACACCAGGAGACATTGTGAGTCCATCAAAACCTCCTCTGGTAGAATCCTGCTCACCTTGGCAGGTGCATGACAAACACAAGTACTACAGAAGATACAACAAAAAAATCATGGAAAATGGAATTCAAACATAATTGTGTTTCAGCGAAGGAGGAAAAACCGGTGAAATCTTTGCATTCAAGAGATCTTCACATTTTTCATGAAACAAATCATATTACGAAAAAAAACAACCCAAGGATTTCAAATTGAACCAAAATGGACTTATCCATTGAATTATTCCATGAATATTTTGAAGTGTGCTTGTGCAGCTCTTGAAGCGTGCCACATTTTGAGGCAAATTGAAGTCATTATCTGAAAGCTGGCCGGCGATGTGTCTGGAGGCGAGAGGCTCAAAGGTCTAGCTTTGCAGCTGGGGAGGCTGGGTGCCTGTCCACAGACAGCGATGCACTTTGAGGTCTTTAATAATACAGCTCCCACTAGGTGACTAACACGGTGAGCCAGGGATTCTGAGAGCAGTTGGACACACGATCTTCTGTAAGCGCTCTCTCCCGATGATGTTCACGGCACCCCTCCCCGTTCACTCTTAAGTAACTGTTTGGGGAGAAGGTACAGTGATGACCCCTGCTTTTTGGACCAGGAAGGAAGAAGTAAGATTCAGAAACCTGCCTGTGATCACATTAACTGGCAAGACAGAGTCAGAGCACCAGGCCTGGGGACTCCTAACCTCTGTGTTTATATTGTCTTGGCTGACACAGTGAACTGTGGTTGACACTTGGGAGATGCCCGCTAAGGTTTCCGTCTAGAAGGAGCCAAGAGATTAGTTGGTACGCCTTTCTCTATAGAAGAAGCCATCCTCTCTGCACCCAGGATCCTTTTAAGGCTCGAGAGAATGGGGCATGATGATCAGACAGGATGGATTTTGGGCCCAGCCTGGGAACAGGACAGGCAGGGGGATGGATTTCCTAATCAACAAAAAGGAGATGAGAGGAAAAATACTGAGGACAGTTCATGACTACCTGAACTGATGATACGGGTCAGTCCCGGAGGCTGCCTTATGGGATCCCGGCACAAGCAAGCCTACTTTAGCCAGTAGGCTACCGCACCAGGCCCAAAATGTGGTGTTTTAAGATAAGGTTTGCACCTTCCATTCCCTTCGCCTTGGTTGTTCTTTCCAACAGCATCTTCATGTCTTTCAGGTGACCTCACCCTAAGAAGTACAAAGCCTTTAATAATCCTGGCCCCACCCATCTATGCATTTTCTTTATATTACCAGTTACCTTCTATGGTTAGGCACTTGTCTTCCTATCTTCCCCCTAAAATGTAAAGAATTCAACCATATCTACCTACTTTCTGTATCCCCAGAGTGTAACAGTATTCCTGGAATTGTCCTGTAGAACTTCATAAAATCATGGCAATGCTGTAGACCACTTTGAACAAACAGCAGCTACTAGCCATACACGGTGCCTCCCTGAAGTGGCGCTACGACTAAATAACAATGTCCATGCCAACCTCATACAGTTAAACATGCCAACTACCTGGCATGGGCAAAGTGTGAAGTTTATGGCCCAAGGCCAAAACGTATGCACTGACAAGTTTTATTTCTCCAAAATATCCCCAACCCTTGTGCATTTTGAGCACAAGGTAACCTGCACTTACCACCCTAACCCGATGCTGCCGATTCCTCTGTCTTTAAGACTTAACAAGTAACTTTCCACTTCGGGGAATAGCCATCAATACTTTGGCTAGTATCAGATGGTTTGACATGATGTTAACCCTTTTATTAGATGCACTAGAATAGATCCAAAGCCCAACTTTCCTTTTTTGTAACAGATGGCCTAAAAATGAAATCGAAAAATTCACATATCCTCTTGTTATACTATTTCTTACTATCAGTAATATGACCTAGTTGTGTCTTCTTCATTAGTGGAAATATCATAGTACTAGCTTGTGCTCTGATGTCCTGACAGGCTCAAGCAGTTTGATCCTGGATCACAGTGTCTCCATCTGCTTTGTACTTTCAGAGCGTCGCTCTCCTCCTCCCCCACCCCCCAGATACCCTCCAAATATAGCCTCTGACAAAGGCTTTCACGTAGCAGCTTGCTTGACCTCAAGGAATAGGGATATCAGATGAAAAAGTGAATAGTACAGAAGAGAAATTATTATCAAGAATGATCTTGGGTCCAGTTGTCGTAGCCTAGTGGCTAAAGTTCTCACCTTGCACTTCTGGGATCACATATGGACACTGGTTCTAATTCTGGCTACTCCACTTCACTTCCAGCTCCCTACCTGTGGCCTGCACCCACGTGGGAGACCCAGAAGAAGCTCCTGGCTCCTGGCTTTGGATCAGCTCAGCTCCGGCCATTGCGGCTGCTTGGGAAGTGAACCAGCAGATGAACCTCTGCCTCTCCTTCTCTCTGCAAATCTGCCTTTCCCATAAAAATAAATAAATCTTAAAAAAAAAAGAAAGCTCACACAAGCATAAATTTTCAAGATAGCACTGTAATGGATAATCAGTGTTCAATTATACATTCTGAAGAGCCTTCTGAAATACAGTGGAGAACCAGCCACACACAGAACAAATGGTGTGAACATTTATCCATCAGCTTCCAGTCCCATTGGTCAAACCCACCAGGGGCTCACATGTAATCTGTAGTAATTCAGACATTGTAAACTAGTGGGAGTGGGAGCCAGCGCAGGACTGAGTGCTATCGGAGTGTCTGCAATTAAAGATGGAATTCGGAGTGGTACAAGAGGCGTCTGGTATACATGCCAGACGTCCTTAATTCCAAGTGTGCCCATTATTGTTCCATTTAAGAGTGGCCCTTTGTTCTCAAAAGTGTCACTTTACCAGTTTTCTTCCTCTCTTTCTCTCTCTCCCCCTCTGAGAAGCACATACAAAATGTCCCAGTAGAATTAACTTTCCACGGTTATTTTTCTTCCCTATTGTTTTTTTTTTCCTAATTTACTACTGATTTCTGCAGAAACGTTCTCAACAAAATGCACCGTAGTTTGAGGCAAATGAAGAATGGAACTACATAAATCTACTCCCACTAAGTCTTGAGTAAACGGAAGATTTTAATATGCTTAATGAACATCCCTCAAAAACAGTAAGAATATTGCCTACTGGGACAGAAAAATCACACCAACCAATACCAAGAACCATGAACTGTTAAAGTTCTAGAGGCTGGAGCCCGCCGCTATAACCTAGTGGCTAAAGTCCTCGCCTTGCATGTGCTGGGATCCCATATGGGTGCCGGTTTGTGTCCTGGCAGCCCTACTTCCCATCCAGCTCCTTGCTCGTGCCCTGGGAAAGTGGTGAAGGACAGTCCAAAGCCTTGGGACCCTGCACACACGTGGGAGACCTGAAAGAAGCTCCTGGCTTCTGGCTTTGGATCAGACGTTGCTGTCACTTAGCAAGTGAATCAGGGGACTGATGATCTTCCTTCTGTCTCTCCTTCTCTTGGTATATCTGACTTTCCAATAAAAATAAATAAATCTTTAAAAACAAAAATGCCCTAGAAGCTAATGCTATATGAATATAAGCCATTATCAACTTTTTAAAATGTGGCCATTCATCGGTAGCAACAGGCACTCTTGTGACAATACACAAATATCACATTACCAGTACTGTTCTTGTTTTTTATTTAAGAACCAAAAGAGATGTGTTTGTGGAGTGTAAAATTATTTTAGATCACTGTGGTGAATCTGAATTGCAAACTACTTAACCAGTGAATGACAAAAGCTAACTACAAATGTAATTCTGAAAAATTAGATCATCAGTTATACAACACAACAGATCGAAGCAGAGCGTTTAAATGACTTGAGATACTACTCAGTCATTTCAGGGCAAAACTCAGATTCAGTATTTTTCTCAGTAGCTCCTCATCTTGAAGATGGATGGTCTCTCTAAAAAACTGACATTCAATGTAGGCTGATGTTATGCAAATTAAATACTTTAAAATTTGAATGAGAATCATGAATAGTGGCAACGTTGAGCATTTTCGATGACATGGAACAACAGTGAACCAATCATTTGTTAAAACTGTGGTTTTATGTTTCTCTTGTTCATTACAAGTGAGATTCCCGCAATCAGTAGTCACGGATGACGGAGAGAGCTTATCACTTTGGATGCTGGCATTCAATTAAATGATCTCAACCAGGATTAAGCCCTAAGCATGGCACTTTGTCAACAGCAAGAGCTCACTGGACGTTTGTAATATGATGATCACCAGATAAAAATAGATTTGGGGAAATCACATTTCACTTACACAGCACAAAACCTTCCTATTTGACCATTCCCCAAATTAAGCTATAAGAAGGCCCTAAATGATTTGTAAGAAAAAACAAGATTGATCTGTATCTTCAAATTTCCACCAGCTAGCTCTGATTTTCAACTTTAAACATGAATAAAAATATATCCAAAAGAGCATGTTCTTCCCTCCAAAGATCCAACTTGTCAATCCATCCTATTTTTATCTAATAATACATTGTGAAGAATAATTGACTTCCATACCTAAAGACAACAATATTTCTAAATCCACTAAGCTGTATGATGTGCTTTATTTAAATGTCCTATTCTGTGGAAGGAATTTGGTGGAGCACAGTCTGTTGGAATTACTTAGAAAAAGTCTTGGTCAAAGGGATCACCTTTTTTGCTAACTACTTTAGAAGATATTGAATGCTTTTTCTGAAAACACATAGAACTGAAACAGTAAAATACTTTTCGGTAAGACATGCATCCTTTTATTTCACCTTGTACTCATCTTCAGCTGCAGACCATTTAGAGCTAAAAGGGATGCAGAAGCTGGATCAAGCGGCACCAGTGGAGAAAAAGTGCAAGGGTCACAAAAAGCCATGATGATTCTTTGTAACACGGACAGAGAAAAAGGAAAGCAACGGCCTCAACAATGAACATCTGCTCTTTTAGTCGCAAGAAATCAACTGCAGAAAATACATGCACCCTGTAATAATAATGAACGACACAAAAACGAATTCACACCGCAAAAGTTGAACTGAACAAGCTTTTAATCAACTTAGGTCACTAGAGTAAGAATACCTTTTTCCAGGGTTTCTCACAACACCACATACTATCTATACCCTCACGCTACTCCATCGTATTGTCTAATTCTAGAAGCTTTGATTTGGGGACATAGAATGGAAGATATTTTCTGATTCCGTGGCGTACAAGAATAGAACATTCATCAGTGTGTGTCCTGTGACCAGGACTTCAGCTGTGTTCTCATTTGCATCTTGTGTCAGAAGCTAACTGCGTAGCCATCAAATGCCAAATTAATCTTGCTAACAAGGAAACACAGCTTGTTTATTTAAAGGTAACTTCAGGATGTTCAGAAGTTCTTTCTTTTTATTTATTCCTTTTAAAACAACCATGGAAAATTATAGCTACATGAAGCTAACAACACAGTATGTAAATTACAAATGTGACTTGGTGTAAAAATACAAGTGTGTTTATACAGAATATCATGAGTACACGTACCGAAAACAATTAGAAACATACAGACCAAAATGGTAACAATGGATTCTCAGGAATGGATATGAAGCAGTAATTATTTCTAATGCTTTTCAGCATTTCCTGAGTTCTTCATGGCTGCTACTGAGGCCCTCCAGAATCCAGCCTTGTGTTGACATGGCAACCGTGGAAAACTTCCAGTCCTCGTGAACTAAGCAATATCAGCTGCTTTGATGGGCTATGCCAGCTGTCAGAAGTCCGTAGGAACCACCTCCTTCTGGGACCTATGCTGCTCATGAGATTTTCTGGCCTTGGCCCGTCTGAATTCTGACATCACCCACACAAGAATCAACCTTGAGAGGAGAGTTTCTTGGATTTGTTTTCAAGAAAAACAAGATACTGAGCTCCAGTACATGTGTCAAAGAATCCCTTGTATCTGTGATCAAAAATCAAGACTCCTTGGTAGTCAGACCTAGCCTCGCCATGGCATCACCTGAAGGGTTCAGGAGGGCTTCCCAGGCATCTAATTCAGGTTTTATTAAAGCAATTTCTTCAGCACCAGCTATTAAAATCACAAAGACCATGCATGGACACATACTTTATTGAAAGGTAAAGCTGCCTATACACATTTGGCACATTTTTTCAGGCCTGGATATCTCACCAGAAGGCAAAACACTGGATGCCACATATGTGGAAGCCTTTCACAATCCCATGATCCAGGTAGTCTCAACCACTGTCTTGTCCCTCATCTCTGCATCCAACCAGTCCCCAAGTCCTCGCAGTTTCTGCTCCCTTCTGACAACCTCCAGAACCCATCCTCCCACCATTTACTCCTCTAACTAGGTCCTCATCACAGCCACCTCTCACCTATACTGGTTTTATTGATTCCAGACTTTAACCTTCCCAAACCAACCCTCCCATGAGCTTAGACCTGATTATATCAAATCTCAAATTAATATCTTCCAATGATCCCAAATGCCCTCCAAATAAAGTTCTAATTCTTTGCATGACCTAGATCTTAAGAGCCTATCTCATCCTCCACACTGCACTTTCCCCCTAAAACCCCTAACATTTCCCTTGAGGACCTAGACTGCCCACAGACTGCGCTCCATTGCTGTTTGCTTGAATAAATCCTACCATTCTTGTAGCCTCGGGTGTGCAAACATTCAGGTGTGCTCGTCTCAGCAGAAATGTCCACGCCCTCCCCAGCAGGATCAGAAGCTCCTTTCTGGATGCCAAGGTGTTCCTGAGATGAAACTATTTTCTCCTCCCTCTACTAGTCCTTAGGCTCCTTCTGGTCAGGGACAGTATCTTGCTCCCCCTGGTTCTCCGAATGCTTAATACCCTGCCAAACACGTAAGAGGTTCTGAACCAATACCGACTCAGTAAGAAGCAAGATCATGAAGCATTCCTGGCTGACTGGAGAGGCTCACCCACTGTCCTCACTCTCCCTGACACACATTTCCTCATGTAGAAAATCATTTCTTTCTCTTTTACTTCCTTCCCTCTTATCTACGAAATGGGGTTTTTACATCCAAATTTATTTTGGGAAGCAAGTACTGCTTCCCTCCTTGCAGGTGTATTTTAGTCTGAGCAGTCATTAAGAAGCCTGAAACTGAACTCTGAGTGCTCTGAGACGTGAAATTTGAGAAATATTTCTAATGTTGTTGGCCTTCTTCCTTTCACTGCTAAGTAGCACTGGTTAATAAAAACCTCAGTTTCCTAAACTTTGAGACCAAGGTCAGTGATCTGCCCACCTTGAAGGTGATGAGATAGCCCAAGCGAGCACTCCTTCCACTCGCACTGTCCCTCTCCTGCAGCTACGAACTTGGAGAAGGCCGAGTTCTCCCCTAGAGAGAGGTTTGCTGTGTCTATTCATTCTCAGATGCTCTATCCTCAGCCCACAACAGCTTACGCTTCTCAGCAATATCACTCTTGAACTTCAGACCTATAGGCTGCTACTCTCAGGTGAGAATTCATACTCCATGTTACCAGTTAGTGGTTACCGTCACTAATGTTCTTGATGCTTTTGGAGGAGAAAACGCAGGATCTATGCCCTATTACATGGAAGATTTGAGATGCTTTTACTTAATTTTTTTTTTCTTTTGGGCTTTTGTGAGCAAACTAGATAGAACAAGGGAGCAGGTGGTTTATTCCATTCTGCTTCTATTGCTATTTCCATGAGGAAACTTTGGTCTTCCTTTCTTCCTCCTTCCCTGTCTTCCCTGTCTTCCTTCTTTCCTCTCTCTTTAACCCATATTCACACAACAGAAATGTCTATTAATTCATAGGAAGTGAGATACATCTGTTACCACAAACAGGATATTCCCAATGCATTTAAACAACAGTGGCTTATGAAGTAAATACAGCTTTTTTTCTGCATACAGAAATTAAGCCTCGTGCTTCTGTTTCCAGCTACACTGACTGCCCAAGTTTATAATTACCAGAGTAACATAATTAAATGTCTTTCCTCTGTCCATTCCCAGTTTATCATTCTAATAGTTAGCTCAGAAGGAAGGTATATGACTATGCAACGGGGGCCAAATGTGAAGACATAAGACTTCTATTAATTCAATGACATTATTTTATTCTCAAATTGTTTCCCATTTCTAAAAGTTTATATTCAGTCATATGAACTAACTGATAATTAAGGAAGATATTTAGCTGAGCTGAAGTTCAGTTAAAGTAACCCAGCATCTTTCCTCTCCTTGTTCATCTTGGACTCCAATCCTCTCTCAACCATATTTATTCTACTCAGCATAGGGCAGTTTTCGGAAAGAAAACAGATTTGTGTAGCTTTGTGGTTCTCACCTAATTATCTCCCTTGCATTCTTCTCTCTGGGGTCGGCAACATTTCTCCAAGGATCAGTCCCCTGGGAACGTGGCCCTCTTTAGCACATTCTCATGGTCAGAACCCTGTCTGTACCTACCTTGTATTACGGTTTCCTCGCTATCTTCTATCCGTTTTCTTTCCCTGTAACCATACCTTCAGACAGCCTGAAAAAGCTGCTTTCCTCACCTGTAATCCTGCTCTTCAGACGCTCCTGTGGCCTGATCAATCACAAACCCTGATTGGCCAAAGGCTACAGAGCTAGAACCTTGATCCATGCTATGTCCAAAGACGGGTTTTTTGGGCAGCTGGCAGCAATGTTGATTATTTGTACCCATAGAAATTGCCGTGCCCATGCATCATCTGACCCCGCTCTCAAGCTGTGGCTGTGATTCCTAATCAGATGTTTCCTCTGGACTTCCACAAGAAAAAGCCTCACTGTAGACACATGAGGGAAGCACTAGGGCATAGGATGTTCCATGTTCAGCTATGCTATTTTCACCTCTTAACATTTCATTCTTAAGTCTTGGCTTTTGAAGAAATAATGAAATGAAGAAGTAGATTTGATCAACCATGCTGGAGCCACTTTAATTGCATTCTACAATTTTGCTTTCAAAAATTTTCCCTACATTTTTGACTTACGCAGGAGACATAGGTAGCTTAAGAGAGGTTTCTAGAAAGCTACATTTGAAACAGTTTATGAGTTGAAGTTGAGGCTAAGGCACTGCTAAGGGAATCTGCTCCTCTGGGATGCTAATTAGTTCCAAATACTGCCTACAAATTATGCCAGCAAGCTACCAAAATCAGCATCTTGCAGGAGAGAAAGAAACCAAAGAAGTTGAAGAAAAATGATGTAACCTTCTGGTTACAGGAAAGGCCATCGAGGGCAAGGGCGGATCCCAGGTTCTCCAACTCAGTCTGCTATTCCTTTTCTAGCAGCTTCCATCCTTTTTTTTCTTTCCTTTGATTTTCTTTCCTCCACTACAGCAGGTGTGATTCAGGAAATAGCATCTCCTTCAATGAAGGTCTGCTCTCCTCGTCTCTTTGCTGTTAAGAACACTTCACACGAGACCTACCCTCAACCCATTTAGTTAAGACACAGTACTGCTCACAATAAGCACTATGTTGTAGAGCAGATCTCTAGAACTTACTCCACTTGTATAATTGAAACGTTACACCAACTGGCACCTCCCATTTCTCCCTCCTTCAGTGACCATGGGGACAGCTACGACTGGTAGAGTATTTCTATGAGTTTGGCTGTTTTAGCTACCTCTTGCAATTGGGGCTGTGCAGAATTTGTCCTTCTATAACTTTATTTCACTTAGCATATTATCCTCTAAGTTCATCTATGTCGCTACAATAACAAGATGCCTTTCTTTTGTGAGGCTGAATATGTTAGCATACAATACACCGTGTCTCTTTCTCTGCATGCTCAGACAGGTTTTTACAGAAACCTACTGTGACCTAAATAAGTACTTTCCTTGAAGCAGCGAAATGCCTCTAAAAAGGCCACGTACATTTATGCTTCGGCCTAAATTCGGATACATGTCATCCTTACAGACCTCTGGAAAATGAAAACACACATTTTTATCAGTTATTTTATCATACTGCAGTTTGAGGATCTCCACTGTTGGTCATGTTCCAGCTGACTCCACAGACTGAGCAGCCTGAGCTGTTGATGCCGTCAGTATCATCCACGCATGAATGAATTAAAATGGACCATTATGCATCTCTAAAAACAGCCTGTCAATATCATACTCATTTAGCCCTAACATGAGGAACACCTACAGCAAGGGGCTACTCTTACAAATGGAAAACATCACTTATGCAACACTAGGATGCTTCCACCCTTAAAATCACAACGAGTGATGAATGCTTGGATTCTCGATTCCATTTTTATAGTATGACCTGAAGCCTATTTACCCATCACTCACTTCTACCGGACTGTCAGAGCTTTTTATTTCTGTTTGTCAATTCACACATCTTCTAGCTGGCTCTTAGCAAAAAGAGTAAAAAAAAAATCACCTGATTCAAATTCTTGTGAGCCATTCACCATTCAAAGATGTATTCTAGACTGTTCCTCTTTTATGTTTCCTAGAATACACTTCAAAGATGCTGAGATAGAGGAAGGAGGGACTCGCATTAGCAA